>NW_024423786.1:31874338-31940596 GCF_017311325.1 Ursus maritimus
GCGGCGGCGGCGGCGGCGGCGGCGGCGGCGGCGGCGGCGGCGGCGGTGGCAGAGCGGACGACTGAGCCCGCGCCCGGAGTTGCGGCTCCTGCCGCCCGGCGCGGGCGGCGCCTTCCCAGCAGAGTCGCGGCGCCACGAACGCGGGCGCCCCCTAACGGCGGCGCGGGCGGGAGGCCAGAGGGCCAAGAGGCCGAAGGAGCTCAGCTGGGCGCAGCCTGGGCCGAGTGGTCAGGCCCGCTCCGCCGCAGTCCCGAAGGCCCGCCCCGAAGCCGAAGGCCCGCCCCCGAGGCTCCGCCTCCGAAACACCGAGGCCCGGTCCAGAAGCCCGCCCCTTCGTCCCGCCCCCGACCGCAGTTTGGAATCCGCCCAGCCCCTGGCAGCTTTCCCTGCGTCCTCGGACTCTGGTCCTCACAGCTGTTTCTCTTGTTCACGAACACGTATAGGGCCCCAACCATGTACAGCGGCCACCAAGACGGAACGGGGTCCTACTGAGAGGAGAAGAGAGACAAGACCCAAGGAAACTGCAAAATAATGACAAGTTGTGATTCTAAGTCCTGGGAGGTACATGGTTGGAGGAATCCGAGAATAAGGGGAGGGGCTCTGCCTCATACGAGGCGGTGGCCGCGAAGACCTGGACGCCTGGCCTGTAGCCAGAGCACCTTGTGGCCTTGCCCTCCGTGGGGAAGCCACCCTGTGATAAGATCACCCCATCTGGCCTGGTGAGCAGGGAAGGGAAGGGCAGCCAGGCCCGAAGGGTCGACATGGGCAGCCAGGTGGGGAGAAGGGGAGAGTTGACTTCAGCAGAGGAAATAACCCGTGCAAAGGTCCTGAGGCCCGAAGAAGCTGGCCCTAGGTGAGCCTGGCGCTGGTATCGTCCTCACCACTAGGGAAGCAAAGGCGGCAGAGGCTAGGGAATTACCTAAAGTCTCAGAGCTAATCAGGCGGCAACCATAGACTCCTTCCAAATCCCTTTCTCTCCTGCTAACCAAGTCTCTGTCCCCTTTCAGGCGCGACCAGGTAAATGATGTTGGTTTTGTCCTTTCCCCTTCACCACCAGGATAACCCACGGCCTTAGGAACTCACCTGTTTTTCATGTCTGGATGTGCCTGAGTCGGCCCTGGGGTTTAACTTTTATCCGCATGATCATCACAGTCAAATCTGATAATTTGGTTTTTCTCTGAAAACTCAAATCGATAGGTTGGATGAATGGCATATGTTTCATCGACGTGGTTGAGTGCTATATGATCATATTCCAAAAGACTAGATAAGGATACAGGGAAATGTGTATGAAACTAAGCTATGCACAAAATGGTATACGTGGTATAATTCTAATCTTATGTTTAAAAAACACAAATATACAGGGGCGCCTGGGTGGCACGGCGGTTAAGCATCTGCCTTCGGCTCAGGGCGTGATCCTGGCGTTATGGGATCGAGCCCCACATCAGGCTCCTCTGCTGGGAGCCTGCTTCTTCCTCTCCCACTCCCCCTGCTTGTGTTCCCTCTCTCGCTGGCTGTCTCTATCTCTGTCGAATAAATAAAAATCTAAAAAAAAAAAAAAAACAAATATACATACATAGAAATTTTGAAGAAAATATGTCAAATCATTGATCATAGTTCTCTAGGTAGTAGGATGGGAATGTTAGTGGTTTATTCTTTATGTACTTCTGAATTTTCTATACTTTCTAGAATGCATAGGTATTGAATTTATAATCAGAAATATAATGAGTTTTAGTTTTTATAAAAGGAAAACACTACCAAAATTACCCAACACTCCGATCTTCAGGACTGGGGGCCACCGAAAATCCAGGATGCCCCCCTGGCTTGCTGATGTCCTTCAAGCAGTTATTTCCCTTTCCCCCAACTAGAAACAGAGGAATTAATTTTGTCAGTTGTTTTCTCAGAACTGTTCCTATATATCTCTTGAAATGTTAGTGCTATTATAAATTATATTTTCAAATGTACATGTTATGATATATTGATGATTACTGAAATGTGGTTTTTTTTAATCTAATAATCTTGTATCCAGCAAACTTGGACTCTTTTTTAGTTCTAATAAGCTTATAGCCTCTCTTGAATTTTCTGTTAAATAATCATAGAGTCTGCAAGTAATTACATTTGGTTTCTCCCTGTCCAGCCTTTATTTCCTGTTCCTTGTTTTACTGCGCTGACTCAAATCTTCAGTACAATGTTGAATAACAATGACAGTGGGCATTTCTAGCTTGTTCTTGACTGTCTCTAATATGTTACCCTTAAAAATAGTGTTTGTCGTAGATTTTTGATAGATACCTTTTATGAAGGTAAGGAAGCACTATTCTGCTTTATTAGGAATGGGTGCTGAATTTTATCAAACGTGAGACTTTTCCCCCCTTATCCAATGGTGGATTTTATTATATTAAACCGCCCATGCATTCATGGAATAAACACACTTTTGATGATGTGTTATTTTTTTCAATATAGTGCTGGATTGCATTTGCTAATATTTTATTTAGGGTTTTTGCCTCCATATCTTCGAATGAGATATGCCTGCTAATTTCCTCCCCTCTTCTCTCCTTGTCTGGTTTTGCTATCAAAGTTACATGAGCTCACAAAATCAATTAAGGAATGGGTGTCTAGTCACTATACAGCTTATATAAGAGTGCAATTTTCTATACTTTGGATTTTCTATAGGATTCTCCTGCAAACCATCTTGGTTTGGGAGTTGGGGGTGGAAAGTGTTTATACTGACACCCCAACCCACAATATTCAATCTGGCCTCAATCTCTCCACCTAAATAGCTCTTGTGGGGCCACCAGGAATCTTTTTGTTGCTGAATCCAAAAGAATCTCCTTAGATCTCCCCCACTCAGGCCTCCCTGTACTGATGCTGGTGACCACTCCCTCCAGGAGACAGCCTCACCCCGGGCGCTGTTCTGGTTTCCCTCCTTCCTCTGCAGCTCTTCCTCTCGGACTCATGGAGATGCTCCTCCTCTTGTTTTACCCGCCCCTCCTGCCCAGGTTTCCGGCCAAGGTCATCCTCTCCTGTCTACCCATCTCTGTGGACTGGCTCAGCCACCTCCACGGATTCCATTATTGTCTCTCAGTTAAAAGATGCCCAGATCCATTCCTCCAGCCCAAGCCTCGCTCCTGAACTCGACCCACACATGCTGCATATTATGTGGCCCCTACCCTGTGCCAGGCACTGGGCTATGTGTTTTTGCCCTCTGAGTCCATTCTCTATGGCCACATAATAAATCATCCCCAAATGTAGGGGCTTAAGACATAAATACTTCTTACCTCACAGTTTCTATGGGTCAAGAATTTAGAAGCAGATTACGTAGCAGATCTTACAGTCTGGATGTCAACTGTGGCTGCAGTCAGGGGAAGGCTGGGCTGTGGCCAGAGAAGCCACTTCCAAGATCACTCAGGTGGTTTTTAGCAGGAAGCAGTGGTCCCTCTTCATCTGAGCCTCTCCCGACAACATGGCAGCTGGGGTGTCCCCCAGCACCAGTGATCTAAGAAAGAAAAGACAGAAGCCACAATGTCTTTTATTTTTTATTTTTTCTAAGATTTTATTTATTTGAGAGAGCAAGAACATAAGCAGGGGAAAGGGCAGAGAGAGAGGGAGAAGCAGGCTCCCTGCTGAGCAGGGAGCCCAATAAGGATTTGATCCTAGGACCCTGAGATCATGACCTGAGCCAAAGACAGACGCTTAGCTGAGCCACCCCAGATGCCCCGAGAAGCCACAATGTCTTTTATAACGTAGCCTTCAAAGTGACATACATGTCGTCGCTCGGTCTCGCAAACCACCCCTATGACAGTGTGGGAGGGCACCACACCAGCATGTGCGTACCGGGAGGCCGGGATCACTGGGGTATCTTGAAGGCTGCTCAGCACACCCTTACAACTCTGAGGACAGACTTCCCACATCATCCCAGGGTACAGATGAGAAAACTGAGGCAAGGTGAAGGAAAGTCATTGAGAAGAGAGCTTTGAACACAACTCTGCGGGGCTCCCCCTGGTTCTCTCCTTCTGTACACCCTCCTCCAATGGCCCACCACCAGTTTCTTCACCTTCTCCCTTTGCAAACCTGAACCCCGTCAATTTGCCACCCCCAAACCTCTCAAGTCCCCAGCTCAGCGCAGCAAGTGGTGCCACCGTCCTCCCATCTGTCCAAACCAGAAGCTTTGAGTCACGCCTGCTCCTCCCGCCCCCTCACTTCCCAGTGCCGGATAGCCCAGCCCTGCCAAGTCTTCCTCCTCAGTGCAGCCTGGATCCATCTCTCCTTCTCTCTCTCTTCATCTTCGCCACCATTGCGCAGGGCCAAGCCACTGACTTGTCTGCCCTGGACATCTGCAGGAGCCCCCTCCCTCATCACCCTCATTCTCTCTGCCCCCACACTACCCATCCGTCCTCTTCTCTCTGGCATGAGTCACCTTTAAGAACACAAAGCTCGTTGTGTCACCCTGCCTGCTTTAAACTCCATCAGTGGCTCCCATCGCTTTCAGGATCGAGCCCAAATTCCCTCCACTGTGATCTGGTCCCTGCTCACTTCTCCAGACTCTTCCTCTGCCCCTCTTCTCCTCAGGGCCCCAGCCCTCTGGCCACATTTCAGAATCCAGGACCCACTGTGAATTTTTTTACTTTAGGTCCTCCATTATGCCATTCCCTTAGTCTAGAACATTCTTCCCCCAGCCCTCAGCATGCCTGTCTCCTCATCCTTCAGCGTATTGTCATCTCCTGACCTCCCAGCCATGCTGATGTCCCCCAGCTGTAACTTCCACAGTGCCTGTCCTCTCTTCCCACCTCGCTGCCTCTCAGCTGAACCATGAGCTCTCTGAGAGCGGAAGCTGTGTCCATCTGGCTCAGAAAAGCACCCTGTGTGAGCACAATATGCCTGGCACTTAGTACATACTCAACAACTATGTGCCAGTTTGGTGCATTCTCTCCACTCCCTCCCTCCCCCCTTGCACTCCATATTCCGGCCCCTAGACAATGTTCAGTTCTTCCAGCGAAGCATGGGATCCCTCACCTCCAAGTCTTTGCACATACTGTTCCCTCTGCAGGAATGCTCTTTTCTCCTGTCCCTCTCTTTTCTCAGCTGACTCCTATATCTTCATCAGGAAACTAGGCTTGCCAGATTTAGCGAATGAAAATACACCATGCCCAGTTAAATCTGGATCTCAGATAAATAACAAATAATTGTTTTAGGAAAATTATGTCATAAATATTGCATTAAATACAAGGGTCCTTCCTGGATTTCATCTGACAACCCCGAGCAGGAACCAGCATGAGTTCCCTCTCTTTGGGAGATTTCCCTGGTCTCTACCCCTACCCTCTTAGGTCTGCTCACCCCCCAACACTTGGGCCCCCAAACCACACCCCTGCCTGCCCCCACTGAGCATACATTGAAATTGACCTAAAATGTGACCTCCTTGACAGAGAAGACAGTGTCTCAGTCTTCAAAGTGAGTTTTCACCTGGGACAACCCTGGCCACAGGAAATGGTCAGTAAGGTTTACTGAGTGGAGAAATGAAAGAGCGCAGAAGAGATGAAAGTAAACAAGATAGAAAAAGGAACCAGCAAAACTTGGCCCAAAACACGGGATGAATCTCTGGGATGATGGCTGCAGAGAGGCTCTCCTCTTTCCCACCCCGCCTCTACCCCCTGCCCTGACTCTGTCACTTAGAGCCCCTACCCACCCACCCCCAGCTTCAGGGAGCCTTAGGGTTGGTGGAGCAGAAATACAAAAAGAAACAGTCTGTCCCTTCAGGGTTTTTTCCAAGACAGTCTCTTGAGCATTCAAATGGGAGGGCCTATAGGGTACAGTATAGGGGGTGGGGGGAGTGTATGCCTCAGCCTTAAATTAGAAAGATCCTGTGAGGATCCCCTGGGTGGGGAGGTGCCCCCAAAGGTTGTGGGGTACTGCTCCACTGGTCAGAGAGCTATTGAAGTCCAGCCAGACCACCTGGGGGCTAAACCTACCCTCAGCCCACGTGTGGCATTCCAATGACCTCCCACACCGCTCCCAAGCTGAGGACAATCCTTAGGGATCCCAGGAGGTAAGGGGCCCTAGAGCAACCAACTGCATAGATTATCTGGTCCCAAAACATTGCTGAGCTCTTTCCAACTACCCCTCCTGGAGAATTCAGAATAGCCAAGGAACTGACCAGTGGAAAAATCCACTCCATCTGCCTGTCTTGCTGGTGGGCTCCTTCTCTTTTGTGTGTGTCTCTCCCTTTTTTGCCCTCAGTCCCATTTGGTCCTTGCACCACTGGTTTCACCGGCTGAGGTTCTCCTGGGGCTGCTGAAAGGCCTTCCTTAGCCTTTTGCTCACTGGCTGCCCCAATTGAGAAATACATTTCTAAACCCCTGTGGACCAGCCCCAGTCCCTCTGCACGAGTGCCCCAGCCTCTAGGCCAGCCCTTCAGCACAAGTGAGCCTTGCAGCCAGTACTTTCCAATGACTCCCCCACTTCCAGCCATGGGGACGCTTTGCTAAGTTTGATGAGAGCATTTTTCCTTTTTATAAGGTTCCTAATTACCTATTATTTCTCATCTTCTCTTTAATCAGCTTCCAGAACTCTGCTGGGAGCTACAGAACCAGGGGGGAGGAATCTGGTTCTCACCAGTGTTAAGAGAGAGGCTTTGTGGTTGTCCTCGGATGTCACCATCCTCTTCACCATCATGACTCTGTAATTAGAGAGAATGGATCTGCCATTAGAGCAGGAATGAGCAGCCCTGGCTTCTGTCTTTAGTCCCATGAGTGTCTCAGCGTGCCCCATCTGAGAATGTCATGGGCCTTGAGAGTCCAAAGGGAATGAAGCTGCCTGACCATTGCTTGGGCAGCTGGTGTGCAGCAGGCGAGACGACCCCGAATTCTGAGTTCTCATCCTCCCTGACAGCTCAGTGCTCTAAATGCCTGTCAATAACTCATTTCAGGCCTTGGTTGTCTTCCCACCTCATTCCTAATCCAAACCACTTCTTCTGCATATGTTTGTTAGTCCAGCAAGAGTCCTATCTGCTTGCAAAGCACAGCTCTGCCTCTTTGGCTGGCCCTCCCAGGCTGGGTCCCTCCAGGTCCTATAGTCCCTCCTTCCTACCATAACCAAGGCCCCTCTTTCCATACATCTTCCTGCCCAGATGCCCACCCCCACCCTCAACCTAGTGAGGGGACATCCACACACCCAACCCACCCATCCGAATGCATCGCTTTGTCAAGGAGTTTTTTGGGTGTCTGTGTGAAACATGGCTGTATTACATTCAGAGAGCTCCCATGTTTTACACAAGGTGCAAAAAACAAGATTGGTAGAGCTGCCATAGTATGGGATCTGTTAATGTTCCAGGAGCTTCTGAAATAAAAGGTCTGATTAAGAGGCAGGAATGCTATTTTAAACCTATTAAAATGTCCCGCGGGTTTCATGAGGAAGGTAGGGCTTCAAACACCTCAATGGCTCACAGTGGATCCATTGTTATCCCGGCAAAAAATGCGAGCATCATGTAGAGAAGTAACTATAGTAACCGCGTGAAGAGCCATGATTCGGGCTTCAGAATCTGTTCCACGTGTCACTTATCTCCTGTCGCTGACGTCAGGTCCCGAGACCTAGCGAAAAACACTGAGTGGGACCCCCAGCTTGCTCTCTGGCTGTCACCCACTGGCAGTGTGGGCTTGGACCCACTCAGGAGCCCCCAGCCTCAGTTTCCTCAACTGTAAAATGGTATAGGACAACTTCTTGGCAGGGTGGTTGAGACAATGCAATTAAAGGGTGAAAAACTCTGATAACGCAGTGCCTGGCCTGAAGTCGGCACACAATAAATTGGTAGCTCCTATTATAATAACTAATTGCTATACTGCTGATTTGGAAAGATAAATATAGAATTGAAACTCTGGCAGGCAGCAGGACTGGGCTGAGAGAGGGGACGTTTTGAGACTGACGATTTGATTGCTCTACCAAAAGGCCTCTTCAAACATCCATTTATTTTGGTTGCAAGTTGAATATTGTCCACACTGATAATTGCTATGAATAATTAAGAAACAGTGGCTTCGTCTGACATTCTTATAGCACTTGTGTGATTAGCCAAATATCTTTGTATAACCCTTTCTGTCCTAAGACACATAAAACCTAAACCCCTCACATCATAAAACCAAATTGGCAGGATGATGTCATTACACAAAATAATAAACAGGAAAGTAACTCTTTATTGGGAAGTTATGGTGCCCCCCCCATCTTGGCTGATTTTTTTTCCCCTTTTCTCTCTCTCTTTTTATTCAATTTTGTTACTGGGGTATAATGTTCACATGGGAAGGTACACAAAGCATAAATGAACGGCTTGATGAATTTTCACAAAGTGAGCACACACTTGTTTCCAAAACCCAGATCAAGGAAAAAAACTTCACCAGGACTCCAGAAGCCCCCCCTCAGGCTCCCTCATGGTTGATCATTTCTTTTCTTTTTCTCCTCCTCCTCCTTCTTTAAGATATAATTTACAAACCATAGGATGTATCCATTTGAAATACACAGGTTGATGAAATTGTCTAAATTCATACAGATGTACAACCATCCCAACATCCAGTCTTAGAATTCTTCCAGCATTCCCAAAACTTCCCTGGTTCCCGTTCAAGGTCAATCCCCACTTCAGTCCCTAGCCCCAGGCAACCACTGATCACCTTCCTGTCTCTAGTTTTGTCTTTCTTAAATGTTCATATAAGTAGAAGAACGCAATAGTAAACATACCAGAGCAGTTGTGTGTGTGTGTGTGTGTGTGTTATGACTGTTTTTTTATTCTAAAATATATAGATGTAAATACGGCAAGATTAGTGTTTCCCAAGTGTGCCCCGTGAAATAACTGTAGGCAGCACATAGGCAACCATCTGATATCTTAACTGTGTATTTTTTCTAAGATATATGAAAATAACTAGCACAGCAAGCCACTGGTGTCACAGACACTATTCCTTAGATCTAGAACAGATTTAATAACTAATCAATTTAAGGAACCGTATTAGTAATAACACAGATAGTAAATAGATAACACAGAAATTGTAAAGTTCAACGCAAATGATTGAAGCCAGTAAAATAGTGACCTAAATTAAGAAAGAGAAATCATTTCTGTGAGCCCTGAAATTCTCTGCATGGTAATCAATATACAGCTTTTTAAAAATATTATTCAGAATTTTAAGACCATTCAGGTGTTTTATTGACCATTCAACATTTTTTTTTAAGTAATCTTTACACCTAACATGGGGCTTGAACCCACGACCCCGAGACCAAAAGTCAACATGCTCTATGATGAGCCAGCCAGGAACACCTATTCCGACACTTTTTATTGTGTGCCTTCTATGTGCTAGGTGCTTGATAAATGTTCATTTAGAGATTCTTGTCAAGCTGCTTTCTGTATTTACATCATAAATATATTTTTAAAGGAATATGATGATTTAAACACAGTAACACACAGGAGAGTATGGTTATGCACTCGCACACAGGAGTTGTCCCAAAGGTTCTGGGCTGACAAGAACCAGAATTGAGAAAAGGGAGAGAAGGCATGTTTGGATGATGAGGGGTTTGGCCACGTGAGGGGGAATTTAGACAGGCAGAGGAGATGAGAGGACGGTTCTGCAAAAGCAGAAGCAGAGCAGAGGCTGAGAAATAGCTGGAAAACCTGCATCTTTACTACCACCCGCAAACCACTGAACCAACCCTTCCACCTTTGGATACATTTTCTTACTATCTGTGCCAACTTGGGTCAGCATTTTCCTTGCAACTGAAAATATCCTATCGATACATTGTCATTAAGCTTCATTGTAAACATGAATTCCTAAATCCACTGAAAAGAGTTGGGGCACCTGACTGGGTCAGTCAGTAGAGCATGTTAACCCTTGATCTAAGGGCCATGAGTTCAAGCCCCATGTTGGGTGTAGAGCTTACTTTAAAAATAACAATAAGTAAATAAAATAAAGGGATGGCATCCTTAAAGAGTTTTCAGAAGGACCTTAAGTTTAAGTTTAAATTGATTAGGATACTCTGAATGTTGATTTAATTAGCAAAGATAGGAACTAGAGGTAGTATGTACACTCTTAATATTCCAAAGGTAGCTTTTATTATTGCTCTCTTTTTATGGACATTTTGTGGAGACTCAGAGAGGTATGCAAACCAGCTCAGGTCACACAAATAGCAAGTGTCTGAGCCAGGATTTACGAGCCAGGCAGGATTTAAAAGCCAGGTCTGATTTAAAAGCCAGGTCTGACTTGCCAAACCCTATAGGGCATCCCATCCCGATGGAGTTTGGATGGGAGCTGGGAAGTCAAAACAAAGGAAGAGTTGAAGGAGTCTCAGTAGGCAAACAATCAGAAATTTAAGCAGAACTAGAAGGGTTGGTGTTTTGTTTTGTTTTGTTTTGTTTTGTTTTGTCTTGTTTTGTTTTTTAGTAAACTCTACCCCCAACATGAGGCTTGAACTCACAACTCCAAGATCAGGATCACTCTACCAACTGAGCCAGCCAGGTGCCCCTGAAAGGTTTTTCGTATCTTTTAGATAAGACAATGCTGCCAGCAACCTCTCACTTTTTCTGCCACATCTGAACCAGACACAAAAGTATTTGAAAATGCAAAATCGCTTATGAGATGTACAATTCAAAAGTATTTACTGAGCTGGAGTAACTGCTAAGTGCTGTTTTATAGTCCCACTGAGAGAAGGGCTGGACTATGGTACAAACTCTATGAAAACAGAATTTTCAAATGCCACACTAGACTTACAGGTCTGACATTTTTTCGAAAGCAGCTAAGATGCACTGACTCTAGTGTCAGAAGACAGATCCAAATCCCAGTTCTTCTACTACTTGCTGTGTGACCTTGAGCAGGTTTCTTATCTTGCTGAGCCTCAGTTTTCTGATCTTTAAAACGGAAATAATAATAGTACTTAGTTCAGGGGCGCCTGGGTGGCTTACTCAGTAAGTGTCAGCCTTCGGCTCAGGTCATGATCTTGGGTCCTGGGATCAAGCCCCACATCAGGCTCCCTGATCAGTGGGGAGTCTGCTTCTCCCTCTCCCTCCCCCTCTGCCCTTCCCCCTCTCCACTCATGGGCACTCTCTCTTCTAAATAAATAATTCAAAAAATAGTACTTAGTTCAAAAGGTAAGTATGGTGATTAAATCAGATAATGCTGGGTTCAGAACTTACTCAACAGAGATTAGAGAATATTACTTTTCGTCATTTTACTATTCCTCTTGAAAAAATAAGTGCTTATAATCTCTCGTGTACAAACACAGAGCTGGAGCAAAGGGAGAGTTGGCTGCCAGCCTGGATTATGCAGGAGGGTGTTAATCCACACTGTTGGTTCTTCCTGTATCTTCCTTTCTCTCTTCCTCCTATTCAAGAAAGGAGCTGATTCCAGGAATTCTGACTGGAGTCTGGAAGCCTGCGGAAGGTGGTGCAGCCAGCCACAGGGACAACCTCAGAAAGATTCCTGGGGCCCAATAACGTCAAGAAGGGAGCAGAGAACCCTGGAGCCACAGGGGCCAGGTGGATAGACCTACCCTCGACCCACCATGTGACTGATGACCCAGAGCCAGAGTCATCCCTGTCCCTCCCCCTGGCCTTCCTTAAACCCTCAGCACAGTGTGATACTCAGTCTGTGTTAATGAGGAGTGGGGGGTAAGTGCCCAGGAAAGACTCCAGTTAGAGATTTTACAGCAGCTAAGAAAGGGGGAGGCCGGCACTGAGTGGAGTTCTAGGAAAGAAAGCCTTATTCCTTGTCCACCTGAGCCGTAGACTCAGAGTCATATGAGCTACAGCAAGAAGAATTCAGAGTTGCTTGTTCCTAGGACTTTGGGGCGGATACAAGGTCCACAGATTACAGTGAGAAATAGAAAAGAAGGCAAACCTGCAATCGCCACTACAAACCCATCATCTGTTGGCCAGCATGGTGGTGGCAACTATCCAGAGGTCTTTGGTCTGGGTTTGAGCACAAACAAGAAAGCAAATGAGGGAGGGGAGGAACACATAAACACACCTGGCAGAAAACTGCCACCATTCACAGCCTTTCCCACCCAGTTCTCATTAAATCCCGAGATTTCGGTTTGCAGCTAGGGTTTAGCAATTAAAGCTGTTATGCTGCAACACCTTTCTGGTTTAAAGTGGCGAAGGCATAAGGCCTGTGAATTTGTGGATTTGATATCACAGCCTTCTGTGCAAACAGGTGACTCACTCTGCCCCTGCAAGGCGGGGGGGGGGAAGAAGCCAGCTCTGGTTTCACCATTAGCCCTCCAAAGCCCCGCTGTGAATGTCAGTTCTTTCCCAGAAGCAAACTGAACCACCAAATCTCTTTAAATCAGTGCTGACAGCCTAAACCCGAGTTTATGAAGCTGCAGGCCACGGAGGAGGCCCTCGGCTGCGGGGTTGCACCCTGTGGGGTGACTGCCTCTGACTCAGATGAACCAGAGCCTAGGTTTCACTGTTTTCATCACCTTAACATTTACATTCGGAGAGCCTGGGGAAATGGATCTTTGAGACAGAACATTAACCTTTGCTATAGCAAAGTCTTGGCTGTCTTTAAGCCTCTAACGAAAAATGGTACTCCTTATATCCATTCTAGCCTCAAGTCTACTGGAAAGGTCAAAACATGGGAGGAGCTCTGACAGCAGTGAAATCTCAGGAAATCTTGGAGCTTACAGGGACTGTAGTGACCATCTAAAGTCCACTCTGGTTCTTTATGCATGAGTAAACTCAAGCTGGCGGCGGGACTGGGGGGGGGGAGTTACAGAACTTTTGCAAAGACCATACTGGATGGTCAATGAACTGTGACTGGAAATCATGTTACCTGACTATTCATTCACTATAATAACATCTGTTGGTTCCTACACTTGACCCTTGAGCAATGCATGGGTTAGGGGCAGTGCCTCCTGTGCAGTTGAAAATCTGAGTATAACTTTTGACTCCCCCCAAATTTACTAACAGCCTACTGTTGACAGAAGCCTTACTGGTAACATAAAATCAATTCAACAGATTTTGTTATATAAATACATATATAAATATAGGTATTGTATTCTTACAACAAAGTAAGCTACAAAAAAGAAAATGTTAAGAAAATCATGAGAAGATACATTTATAGTATTGTGCTGTATTTATAGAAAAAAAAATCCACATGTAAGTTAAATTGAACCTGAACACTCAGTTCATGCCCATGTTGCTCAAGGGTCAACTGTATTTGGAGACCTCTGTGGTTGTGCAAGTCACAGTGGGGAACAGGCCTCAACTTCCCCTATGGAAGTCAGAGAGGCCCCAAATCCCTCTCCCACTTCCTGGAAGCAGGGAGATAATCTAAGCTCATCCAACAGGACACTCTCACCCAGCCCCATGACAGTGTCCAACCTGCCTATGGCCACCATGTTGGTTCTGCCCCAGGAGCAGACTACTCTGAGCAGAGCCATATGTCCTAATGATAAATTTACCTGGTGATCAGTTCACTCGTTGACCGGTTTGCATTATGAACAGTTTACCAAAAATTCAAGCTTCTTTTGAGTATTTTTGCATTCCTCTGGCTGTCGTGTCTTGGATTTTGTTTTGTTTTATGGCCACATTTTTGGCATTTTTACGGATTTAAAATTTTAACTTCCTCTAAAGGTTTTTTTCCCCTGCTAAATTGTGTGTGTGTGTGTGTGTGTGTGTGTGTGTGTGACAGAGAGAGAGAGAGAGAGAGAGAGAGCGCTCTACACCCAATGTAGGGCTTGAAGTCATCACCCCAAGATCAAGAATCACATATTCTACCGACTGAGCCAGCTAGGTGCCCTGTAAATCTTGTATTTCTGATTTAGTATTTATGAAATGTGTCACCTTTTATAAACAATAAAATTGTTTACTCTTGTGGGAGTCTTTTAATAGCATATGAACCTTGCAACACACTGTAAGGGACTTTTTTTTACAAGTTTGTATAGACTCTTTCTTCAAAGTTGTGAGCTCACAGCAAGAGACCCTTACTGAATCTGATATTCAAGGCATTAAATTCAGAATAATCCTAAGTTTTAAGCACAAAACAGAGCGCCCTTGGTCAGCAATTGATTTGACTTTAGCAATGAGATGAGACCAGCACAGCTCCTAACAATTAATAATAATTGTCTGACTACAATGAATAAGAATATACTACAGCAAATGTGTACAACTGGGTTCATATTCCATTCAAGTCCATAAATAAGTATTGAGTTTGACTATAATAATAAAACAACTAACATTTCTCAATGGCCAGCTACACGCCAAAGGCCAGGTTGAACACTATACTTTTTTTTTTTTAACTGTCCACAGTATTTATTACTTGTATTTTTTTTATCAAGAGAAACTATTCCATAACCCAGTATTCATGTTTCATAGCTCAGGAACACAGGTCAGTGAGTTCCATGGAACTCAACCCGAAGAAGTTCTTTACATTCCAAGATAACTCTGCACTCCGAAAGATTCAGATCTTCTTCATCTCCTCAAAATCTTTCATGGAATCATAATTTCTGCAGACATCTGCGTATGCCTTCTTTCTTGGTTTAGCCACAGCAAACTTAGAGAAAGCTGCAACCTCCAGGGATACAGCAAATGCTCCAACAAAATGAAACCGCAGACACTTGACCGGAAGGCCTTGCTTCGGAGGTTTTGTCAAAACACTGGAAGTCACAGTGGTCATTCTTCTCAACAGTAGCCTCAAACCCAACGTCCTTCCTAACTGATACCTGAACACTGTACTTAAGTTTTCTCTTTGAGTCGTACTCCCTGAGGGCAGGGCTTCCTCCTTGTTCACTACTGTATCCTCAGCCATCCTAGAGCAGACATGCAATGGCCCTGTTGGCTGGTTCTGTTTATTATTTATCATCTCAAATGTAAAGGTGAGGAAATTCAGGTTCAAGAGTTGTTATTTGTCCAAGGATGTCAGGAAGGGCAGCATGACCCTGGCACCTGCACTCCTCACACAGAGGAATGTGATCTCACCCGTGTACTCTTAACAATGAAAGCCTGAAGGGTGGGGTGAGGGTGGATAGACTATTCAAAAGTTTTAATGCTGTTTAGTGCTGGGGATCTGGGGACAGGGTGTATAGGTATAGAGGTCCCTGGGAGGGTATGGTTCTAACATGACTCTCTAAAGTCTCTACATGACTGTTAGTGGGGTAGACTATTCCAGAATAAGCCCAAGCTTCCTGGGGAGCCTTAGGGCAGAATGCAAGCAGGGGTCAGATGTCAGGCCTATACCCAGGTGGCCTGTGCCAAGTGTTGTGGCTTTCCAAACAAAAGGTTAGCTTGATGTCAAGGGAAGAGTCATTCTGAAACGCTGACACAATAAACATGGGACTTTATAGGCCAGCAGAGAGATTAGTTTTCACCTCTCTTTTTTTCTTCACCTAATATATATTAAATTTATTTTCTCTAGAAAGTAAAAGATTCTCAGATTCTCCTGTGCGTTTGGCCTAGTGCCATGTGCTAACAGCAGTCAATAACATTTTGTATAACAAGAAAACTGTGGTTGGGAATGTAAAATGGCACAGCACTCTGGAAAATGATTTGGCAGTTTCTAGAAAACTAAGCATACACTTATCCTACAACCCAGCAGTTGCAGTCCTGGGCATTTATCCCAGAGGAATGAAAACTTCTGTTCACACAAAAACCTGTACATGCTTGTACACAGTAGCTTTATTCGTAATAACACCAAACCGGAAACAGCCAAAATGCCCTACGACAGGTGGATGATTAAACCGACTGTGGTACACCCATACTGCATGGAATAATATTTGACCGTGAAAAGAACAAACTGCTGATACAGGCAAAAACTTGGATGGATCTCAAGGGCGTTGTGCTAAGTGGAAAAAACAACAACAAACCTCCAATCTCCTGCTGTAGGATTCCATTTAGATAAAATTCTCAAAATTGGGCACGTGGGTGGCTCAGTCGGTTAAGGGTCTGCCTTTAGCTCAGGTCATGATCTCAGGGTCCTGGGATTGAGCCCTACATCGGGCTCCCTGCTCAGCAGGGAGTCTGCTTCTCCCTCTCCCTCTGCCGCTCCCCCTGCTTGTGCTCTCTCTCTCTCTCTGTCAAATAAATAAAATCTTTAAAGATAAATAAATAAATAAATAAATAAATAAATAAATAAATAAAATTCTCAAAATGACAAAATTTTAGAAAAGGAGACCTGATTAGTAGTTACCAGGGGTAGGGAAGTGTGGGTGTGACTATAATAGGGTAGCACTGGGGAGATCTTTGCAGGGACAGAACAGTTCTGGTGGTTACTCACTTCTACACAGGTGGTAAAAGAGCATATGCACACATCGTACCAATGTCAGTGTCCTGGTTTTGATATTGTACTGTAGTTCCTGGAGCCGTAACCATTGGGCAAAACTAGATGAAGGGTTCAAGGACCTCTCTGTACTATCTTTGCAACTTCCTGTGAATATATAATTACTTCAAAATAGAAAGTTTTAAAAAAAGAAAGAAAACTATGGTTGAAAGCATCACCTGATTTCTCAAATTTCTCTTCTACTCCATTCTGAAGAGATTCTAGTCAAGTGGAAGGATGGATATGCCTCTCATATAGAGAAGTCTTCTTTATCCCTTTGACAGCTTCATAATACTAGTTCCGTTTCTGTATCACATATATTTTTTCATCTAAACTCTGAATGTTTTTTGTTTTTTTTAAAGATTTTATTTATTTATTTGACAGTGAGAGAGACAGCCAGCAAGAGAGGGAACACAAGCAGGGGGAGTGGGAGAGGGAGAAGCAGGCTCCCAGTGGAGGAGCCTGATGTGGGGCTCGATCCCAGAACGCAGGAATCACTCCCTGAGCCGAAGGCAGACGCTCAACGACTGTGCCACCCAGGCGCCCCTAAACCCTGAATGTTTATTTCCATCTTTTGCTTTCGTAAATAGTCATTATATTATTATAAATAGCTACCACGAATCACCTTATACATAAATTTCACCCATTTCTTCTATGACTATGTTTGCAGTACAAATTCTTTGAAGAGGCAAAACTGGTTTTCTTAACAACTATGCTGTATTGCTATATTTATTCTGCATTTTAAGCAACACATAAACTTTTTTCAAGAAGCCTCATTTCTGAAAATAGGTATTTGTGCATACATTCTTAATGGCAAAAGTTTTGAGTCTACTTCAACTTGTACATATTTGACATTAATAAAACGTTTCTATTTGATTAACTTCAGCTAGTCATTTATCTATTGGTGTTGATTTAAATACATTTTTAAAAAATGCTCATTTATTAGGGAGAGAGAGCGAGCACAATTTGGAGGAAGGGCAGAGGGAAAAGATGAAGCGGACTTTCTGCTGAGCAGGGAAATCTCCAAGCCTGGAAGGGCCCGATCCCAGGACCCTAGGATCACAACCTGAGCTGAAGGCAGACGTTTAACTGAGCCACCCAGGTGCCCCTTAAATACATTTTTTTAAAAGAGTTTGTTTGTTTATTTATTTATTTATTTATTTGAGAGACAGAGTGAGAGTGAGAGACAGTGAGAGAGCACAAGCAGGGGGAGTGGCAGAGGGAAAGGGAGAAGTGGGTTCCCCACTGAGTAGGGAGCCCCAGGTGGGGCTCAATCCCAGGACCCTGAGATCATGAACTGAGCGGAAGACAGACGCTTAACCAGCTGAGCCACCCAGGCACCCCTTGAATACATTTTCTTAAAGATTTTCTTTTAAGTAATCTCTACACCAATGTGGGGCTTGAACCAACAACCCCCAGACCAAGAATCGCATGTTCAAGGGACTGCGCCAGTCAGGCGCCCCAATTTAAATGCATTTTTAAAGGTATACACTCACTTTTATAATACAGTTCATTTTTATACAGATCCAGAGAAAACGTGAAATCCTGTCTACCTCAATATAACTACTACACATAGAGTAAGACTGGTATTATTAATTCAGAGACATCTTGCAACCCAGTATTATAAATACGTTGTAATGTGTTAAACAAAATGGCTTTCCTTTAGCCAAAAAAACCTTTTTTTTTTTTTTTTTTTTAATCTAGCCAAGTAATCAGCATCAAAACGTTTAGGATGCTATGCCGCGCCTGGGAATGGGGCGTTGTATCCATCCTTTCAAAGTTCACCATACAGCGTGTGGGTGAAGCTTTCTGGGCAACCTTTCCCTCTCTCAGCCTTTGCTGCTGCGAAGCCAAAATGTGGGCTCTTAGTCTGAGTTTTGCAACCCACAGAAAATGTGGCTAAGGCCAGGGAACAGACGTATTTATACTTTAGGAGGTCCTGCTTTTCCCGAGTCACGTGGCTGCCCTGACACAGTGGCTTAGGCGCCTTCTGCGGCTTACTGCCGCCAGTCGAGTGGAGCGGGCGCCCTCTAGGGCTGAGCTTCGGGAATAAAATAGTCGCCGCCTGGGAAAGGGGCTGGGGGAATTCACCAGGATGGCTTTTCCTCCACAGCTAACGCTTCTAAAGCTTCCAGAAACTAAATTCTATCCGTGCTGTACCTGAAATAACTCAGTGGGCCGATGCGTGTGCGTACGAGTGCGTGCATGCGTACACACCCCTAATATCTCCTTTAAAAACCCTAAAAAGACAAACAGGAAACCAGTAAGGGTGCTTGGCTCCAGGAAGGGAATGTCACAAGGGAGACAAGGATGGGTGGGACACTCACTTTCCCTTCCTCCCAAATTTATTATGAAAAACTTTCAAACATAGAGAACAGTTGAAAGAATACTGCAATGAATTTTCACTACTGACCACTTAGACGCCACAGCTGTTGTCATTTGTCGTATTTGTCTTAGCTCTGTATTTACTTGCCTGAAATATAATTAAAGACCCACATGAAAAATTGTCTCTTTCACAGACAAATCATAATTGTCTATGAGGACAATCCCATGGAACCTACAAAAAAGCTTCTAGAAATAATAAATGAATTTAGCAAGGTTACAGACATAATGTCAACCCCTGAAAACTTCGAAAACTTTCGATATACTAGCAGTAAACAATTGGAAACTGAAAAAAATTTAAATAACATTTACGATAGCCTAAAAAGGATAGACATACTTAGACATAAATCTAATAAAATATGCGCAAGATCTGAATGCTCAAAACTACAAAAGTCCAATGAAAGAAATCAAAGAAAACGAAGTAAATGGAGAGACATGCTGTGAATGTGGTTGGAGGATTCAGTATAGTTAGGCTATCAGTTCTTCCCAAAATGTTCTACAGATTCATCACTACTTCAGTCAAAATTCTATCAAGATTTTTTTTGTAGATGCAGATAAACTGATTGTAAAACAATTATGAAAAAGAAGAGTAATGTTGGAGGACTTACACTATTTGATTTTAAAAACTATTACACAGCTACGGTAATTAAGACAGTATAATATTGAAGGGATAAACATAGAGATAAATGGAACAGAATAGATAGTCCAACTATAGACCCACACAAAACAGTCGATTGATTTATGTACAAAGGTGCAAAGGCAACTTTCTCAATGGAGAAAAGATGGTCTTTCTACCAAATGATGTTGAAACAAATGGACACCATCCGCAAAAAAAGAAAATCCGGGACCTAAACCTCACACCTTAAACAAAAATTAACTCAAAATGGGGGCGCCTGGGTAGCGCAGTCGTTGGGCGTCTGCCTTCGGCTCAGGGCGTGATCCCGGCGATCTGGGATCGAGCCCCTCGTCGGGCTCCTCCGCTGGGAGCCTGCTTCTTCTTCTCCCACTCCCCCTGCTTGTGTTCCCTCTCTCGCTGGCTGTCTCTCTGTCACACAAATAAATAAAATCTTAAAAAAAAAATAACTCAAAATGGATCATAGATCTAAATGTAAAACTATAAAACTTTAGAAGGAAACATCAAAGAAAAACTTTGCAGTCTGGTGTTAGGCAGAGTTCCTAGATAAGATACCAAAATGTGACCCATAAGAGAAAAATTTGAATTGAATTTCATCAAAATTTAAACCTTTTTTCTCTACAAAAGACACTGGAAGGAAAATGAAAAGATATGCCACAGACTGTGAGAAAATATCTGCAAGTTAGATATTCAACATAGAACTTGTATCCAGAATATATATATAACTCAACTGTAAGAAAGTTTCAAATGACCTAATAAAAAATGGGCAAAAGATTTAAACAGATATTTCACCAAAGATGACATACTAATGACCAATAAGTCCTTGAAGACATGTTCAACATCATCAGCCGTTAAGGAATGCAAATTAAAATGATATCACTACACACCTAACAGAAAGGCAAAAAAGCAAAAAGAACAAACAAATGATACTACCAAATGTTGGTGAGAAGGATGGAGCAGCTGGGACTCTCATGCACTGGTGGTGAGAATACAAAATGGTACAGCCACTCCAGAAAGCAGTTTGACAGTTTCTTAAAAGTTAAATACACACACCATATGACCCAGC
This sequence comes from Ursus maritimus, assembly GCF_017311325.1. Taxonomy (NCBI): domain Eukaryota; kingdom Metazoa; phylum Chordata; class Mammalia; order Carnivora; family Ursidae; genus Ursus; species Ursus maritimus. The sequence continues at coordinate 31,894,689 of NW_024423786.1, forward strand.
AATCCCAATCCCACATCATAGAGAAATACAAACATATGTTTATACAGAACTCTGTAAAAAATGTTTTGTATTTGCTCTGTTCAGCATTGCCAAAAACTGGGAACAATTCAAATGTCCCTCAACGAGTAAATGGATAAACCAACTGTGGTACATACGTACAATAGAGTACTACTCACCAAGAACAAAGAATGAACTGTTGATGCACATGACAGCCTGGATGAATCTCAAAGGTATTATGTGAGTGAGAGAAGTCAGTCTCGAAATGTTATATACTGTATGATTCCATTTACACAACATTCAGGAAAAGGCAATAATATGGGAACAAGCACAGATCAGTGGTTATCAGGGATGGGAGGAAGGACTGGGCTTCATGAGGACAGTAGGAGGGGGGTTTGGGGGTCATAGGACTGTTCTGCACCCTCATTGTGGTTGTCAGCTTCAAAACTCATAGAGCTGGACACACAAACACACACACACACACGCAATTTTACTGTATGCTCACTTAAAAATATATTTTTAAAAAGCTAATCTCCATGTAAGCAAAGGGAAATACAGACATACATGCTTATACACAAATGGTCCTTCTCTGTAAATACACAGAAGAAGTGAGTCATAGTAGCTGTTGAGGCTGGGAAAGGAAGCAAGGTAACCAAGGTGGGGGGAGGGCAGGGCATTTACTTTATACCTTCCTGTACTTGGATTTTTTTTCCTATAATGAAATAAATTTCCTACTCAAAAATATTTTTGAAATTCAAATATAATATAAAACATAAAGGCATAGGGATATATGGGAAAGAATATGTAAAAATAATAAATGATATTTTAATCACAATTGAAAACTGTGATTGAAAATCTTCCTTTAATTTTAAATCTCATGTTAAGCTACTACACATTGTCCTTTCCAAGCATTTTTCTATGCATACATACTTTTAGATAAAATTGGGATTATATTTCAAACTATTTTTATTCTTTTTCATTGAATATTATTTCATAAATTCTTTTGCATATTATTTATTTTTTAAAAAATAGAATTTCAGGTATTATGCAATATTTCAGCATCTGGATATATCCTAATTTATCTAAGTATTTTCCCAGATATTTAAATAGTTGAAAAATTGCCCTACTATATGAATATTTTCACATAAATTAATCAGAAGCAACTAAGATTTAAGAGGATAAATCCTTACAAGTAGAATAAGAGGCCAAAAGAATATGTATATATTATAATATGTAAACACATTTATTTTTATCTATGAACATATTTATTTGAAGGTTCTTGAGATCGACTAACAAACTGCTTTCCAGAAACACAGGAACTATTAATACTGTGTATTGAGTGTCCATTTCCCTGAACCCTCACAAGTATTGAATAAACTTTGTTAAATCTTTAGTAATTTGAAGGGCCAGGAAATGGTGTCTCATCGATGCTTTGATTTCTATTCCTTTGGGTATGAGTGAAGTCAGATATACTTCATGTTTGCCAGTGATTTCTACTACTTTGTGAAGTATCTTTTCACATTCTTTGCCCATTTTCCATTGGGATTTTAGTGTTTTCTCCTTACTCCTTAGGAATTCTTTATATATTAAATATTTATATAAATATATTGCCATATCTGTGACAAAGATTTCCCCAGTATATTATTTGGCTTATAATTTTATGAATTGTGTATGTTAATTAACAATCAATTAAAGGAATATATTCTTATTATTTAAAAAATCATACTATATAAAAGGTATAAAAAGAAAAGTAAAACATTCCTTGATCTCTATTAGCTAAATTCTACCCCTCCACCATTTAGCCTCTCTTCACAATTTCTTATGAATTCTTTCAAAAACACTTTTTTAATGAGTATATATATTTATTCCTGTATTTTATTTACACAAATGGGATTCCATTCTGGTAGTTCATATCTCACCTTGCTTGGATTGTTTCCAATAACCACATATAGTATATATGCATGGATCCGTACATGTAGATCTGCCTCATTCTCCTATTTTTATTCTTTTAACAGAATGCTATTCCATGGAGGAGATGGAACATGCTTCATTAAGCCAGTTCCCAACGGATGGATCTGAGAATGCTTCTAGTTTTTCACTATTTCTACTTTTTAAAGATTTCTTTATCCAATATTCATTTGTATATTATATTTTGGTACAGGGTTTCCCACTTTTTGTAAACTGTGAGGAAAGATAAGATCACTTTTATAAAAATGTATTTATAAGATCTCATAGAAACCAGAGGCATTGTTGTTGATAAAATAATAATAATCACTAATATACCACCTGTCCTTGGAGACAAAGCATGTCTTCTCTGCTTCTTCCTGAGGGAACAGAAGGAGAGTTTCATTTACTGAGACTTTACATGTGAAGTTTGAATTTACTTTCTTAAAAGAGTTTAACAGACAATAAGCACATGGAAAGGGGCTCAACATTGTTGGTAATCAAGGAACTAAAAATTAAAACCACATGAGATATAAACCCACACCCAACGGGATAACAAGATCTTACAAACTGATATCAAATGTTGGTAAAGATTTGGAGCAACTCTGTCCGTTAAGCGGCTGCCTTTGGCTCGGGTCCATGATCCTGGCTCCCTGCTTCTCCCTCTGCCCCTCCCCCCACTCTCGTGTGTGCACTCTCTCACTCTCTTTCAAATACATAAATAAAAATCTTTAAAAAATGAAAGATTTGGAGCAACTGAAACTTGCTCATCTTGGTGGAAAGAATCTAAAATGGTACCATCACTTTGGAGAATTGTTTGGCATTTCTTGTAAAATTAAACATATACCTGCTCTATCAATGACCCAGAATTTTATTCCAAGAGAAACAGAAACACAGGCCACATAATGACTTTTATATGTATATTCATAGCAGCTTTATTCATAACAGCCTCAAACTGGAAACAGCCCAAGTGTCCATCAATGAAATGGGTAAACAACAACACAAAGGAGTGAACTGTAGTCAGGCTGATTCTAAAATTTATATTGCAAGGTAGAAGAACTAAAGTAACCAAAACAATTTTGAAAAAAAATAATGTTATAGGAATCACACTACCTGATTTTAAGAACTACAATATAATTACAGTTATCGAGACAGTATGGTATTGGAGGAGGAGGGAGAGAGATATAGATCAATGGAACAGGACAGACTCCAGAAATACTCCTACACAAGTTTGGCCAAATGATTTTTGACAAACATGCAAAAACAATTCAAGGGAGAAAGTAGTTCTCTCAACAAATGGTATTGGAATAATTGGACATACTTAAGGAAAAAAGCCAAAAATCTCAATCTAAACCTAAATCTTAAACAAAAATTAACTCAAAATAGATCACAAATCTAAATGGAAAACACAAAACCATAAGACTTTTATAAAAAAGGAGAAAATCTTTGTATGCTAGTGTTAGGTAAAAATTTCTCATATATGATACCAAAAAGCATAATGCATAAAAGAAAAAAGTTGCAAAATTGGACTTAATCAAAATTAAAATCTTTTGCCCTGTGAAGTATCTTTACAGGATGAAAAGACAAACCATAAACTGAAGAACATACCTGCATAACACGATCTGACAAAAGACTTGAATACAGAATCCATAAACCGTGGTCTGAACACAACAGTAAGAAAAGAATCTCAATACGCAAAAATCAATCAATGAAATAGACCACATAAACAGAATGAAGGGGGAAAACTATGTGGATACAGAAAAAGTATACACCAAAATTCAACACTCTTTCATGTTAAAAACATTTGACGAACTAGGAATAGAAGGAAACCACTTCCACATAATAAAGGCCATATATGAAAAACCTACAGCTAACATCAGATAACTCGGTGGTGAAAAACTGAAAAATTTCCCTCTAGGATCAGGAAGAAGGGGCGCCTTGGTGGCTCAGTCGTTAAGCGTCTGCCTTCTGCTCAGGGCGTGATCCCAGCCACATCAGGCTTCTCTGCTGGGAGCCTGCTTCTTCCTCTCCCACTCCCCCTGATTGTGTTCCCTCTCTCGCTGGCTGTCTCTCTCCGTCAAATAAATAAATAAAATCTTTTTAAATAAATAAATAAATAAATAAATGGCATCCAAATTGGAAAGGAAGACATAAAATCATTTCTTTTTACAGATGGCATGATCTTATACATAGAAAATCCTAAAGATTACACACACACACACACACACACACACACCTGTTAGAACTAATAAATTCAGCAAATTTGTGGGATATGAAATCAGCACTCAAAAATCAGTTGCATTTCTATACACTGACAATGGACAATATGAAAAGGAGATTAAGAAAACCATTCCACTCATAATAGCCTCCAAAAGAATAGAATAATTAGGAATTAACTTGACCAAGGAGGCTAAAGATTCAAACACTGAAAACTATAAGACATTGCTAAAGGAAATTAAAGAAGATACAAATACATGAAAGATATCCTGTGTTCATAGACTAGAAGGCTTAATTTTGTTAAGATGTCAATACCACCTGAAGCCATTTACAGATCCAATGCGTCCCTATCAAAATTCCAATGACAATGTTTGCAGAAATAGTAACACCCATCCTAAAGTTCATATGGAATCTCAAGGAACTCCAAGTGGCCAAAACAATCTGGAAAAAGAATAACAAAGCTGGAGGACTCGACTTCTGATTTCAAAACTTACTACCAAGTTACAGTAATCAAAACAGTGTGGTACTGGGGCGCCTGCTTGGATCAGTCAGTTGGACGTCTGACTCTTGGTTTTGGCTCTGGTTGTGATCCCACGGTCCTGGGATTGAGCCCTGCACTGGGCGCCCCGCTCAGCAGGGAATCTGCTTGTCCCTCTCCCTCTCCTTCTCCTCCTCTTTCTCTCTGTCAAATAAATAAATAGATAAAATCTTAAAAAACAGTGTGGTACTGGCATAAATATAGACATGGAGACCAAGAAATAGACTGGAAAGCTCAAAAGTAACTCTCCCATATATGGTCAAATGATTTTCAACAAGGGTGCCATAACAGTCAACAAGGAAAGGACAGTGTTTTCAACAAATGGTATTGGGAAAACTGTATATCCACAAGCAAAAGAATGAAATTCGAACCTATGTTACATCATATATAAAAATTAACTCAAAATGGATCAAAGACCTGAACATAAGAGCTAATACTATAAAACTCTAGAAGAAAATACAGGAGAAATGCTTCATGATACTGAATTTAGCAATGATGTCTTAGAAATCAGAAACAGGGGCGACTGGGTAGCGCAGTCGTTGGGCGTCTGCCTTCGGCTCAGGGCGTGATCCCGGCGTTCGGGGATCGAGTCCCACATCGGGCTCCTCTGCTGGGAGCCTGCTTCTTCCTCTCCCACTCCCCTGCTGTGTTCCCTCTCTCGCTGGCTGTCTCTCTGTCACATAAATAAATAAAATCTTTAAAAAAAAAAAAAAAGAAATCAGAAACAAACAGAGACCAACCTTGAAAATTCCCCAAACCGACAAAACCAGTTTCATCATACAAAGCAAGCTTCATTTAGCTTATTTTGCAAGGCTAACCTGATCTGGATAATTTCTTGCTTGTGCCCCTATAAATGAAAAGCAAAACTTGAACTGTTTCCCAAGGTTAATATGAAATAACCACTGAAAATTATGATATTATAACCAATCACCGTGAAAAATAAACTCACAGCTTTCTCGCTATATAAACTGCTTTATAACAATACACTCCTGAGACTCATTTCATGTTTTGGTTTGAGGGCTCCCAGTTTACAAACTGTCTTTCTGGTGTGTGCACAGTAAGTTTTTACCAATTACTACTTCGTGATTCATTGGTTTTACTTGGGCTATTTTGACTCTTTGACAGATACAATATCAAAAGCACAGGCAATAAGAGAAAAAATAAATTGGACTTTATCAAAATTAAAAACTTTTGTGTTAACAAGGGATGTTATCACCAGAGTGAAAAGGCAACCCAAGGAAAGGGAGAAAATATTTGCAAATCATATATCTGATAAGGGACTAATATCCAGGTTATATACAGAACTCCTGTAACTCAACAAAACAACAACTCGTTGAAAAACAGGCAAAAGACTTGGATAGCCATTTGTCGAAGACATACAGACGGCCAATAAGCACATGAAAAGGTGATCAGTATCACTAATCATTAGGGAAATGCAAATAAAACCCATGACGAGATACCACTTCACACATATTAGGATGGCTATTAACAAGCAGAAAATAATGTTGGTGAGAATGTGGAGAAATTGGAACCCTTGTGCATTGCTGGTGGGAATATAAACTGGTTTATCTATAATGGAAAACAGAATGGTCATTCCTCAAAAAAAATTAATCATAGTATTAACATACGATCCAGCAATGTCACTTCTAGGTATATACCCCAAAGAATTAAAAGCAGGGACTCAAATAGGTATTTGTACACTAATGTTCATAGTAGCATTATTCACAAATCTAAATGTTGAAAACAACCAAAATGTCCATCAACAGAAGAACAGATAGGCAAAATGTGATCTAGGCATAACAATGAGAGTATTACTTACCCTTAGAAAGGAATGAAATTCTGATACACGCTACAATATCGATGAACCTTGAGACATTACGCTAACTGAAACAAACTAGTCTCACACATACACATACACACATATACTGTATGATTTCACGGAATGGTGGTTGACGTAGGGGAAGAGGGGAATGGAGAGTTACTGTTTAATGACTACAAAGTCTCCTTTCGGGAAAATGAAAAAGTTCTGGAGGGGTGCGGGGTTGTAAATTTAAGCCCCATGCTGGGTGTTGAGATTACTTAAAAATTAAAAAAAAGAAAGAAAAAGAAAAAGTTCTGGAGATGAATCGTGGTGGTAATCGAACAACAATATGAACATATTAAATGCCAATGAACTATATGCTTAAAATGGTAAATTTTGTGCATGTTTTACTATAATAAAAAACAAATAATCTAATTAGAATATGAGCAAAAGACTTGAACAGACACTTCACCAAGGATGGATGGCAACTAAGCCTGTGAAAAGATGTTCAATAACCATTAACCATTAGAGAGATGCAAATTAAAGCCACAGGGATGGGGCACCTGGGCTGCTCAGATGGCTAAGTGTCTGCCTTTGACTCAGGTCATGATCGCCAGGTCCTGGGATGGATCCCATGTCTGGCTCTCAGCTCAGTGGGGAGTCTGCTTCTCCCTCTCCCTCTGGCTCTCCCGCCTGCTTGTGCTTTCTCTGTCTCTCAAATGAGTAAATAAAATCTTTTAAAAAAATACAGTCATGGGGACACTGCGACGCATCTATTACAATGGCTAAAATAGAAAATATTTATAATATCATATGCCTGCAAGGATCCAGAGCAACTGGATGTCTCATACATTGCTGGAGGTAATGTAAAATGGTATATCCACCCTGGAATAACACTTCGATATAATCATACTGCTCAGTATTTACCTGAAGAAAGGAAAAGTAATGTTTACACAAAAACCTATAAGCCAATGTTCACTGCAGCTTTAGTGGTAATAGCTAAAACTGGATACAACCCAAATGTCCTTCAAAGGGTGAATAGATAAACATTCAACTACTTAGCAATAAAAAGGAATGAAATGTTGGTACAGGCAACAACTTGAACGGATCTCAAGAGCATTAGGTTGAGTGACAACAGCTGATCCCAAAGAGTAACATATTGTATGATTCCATATACAAAACATTCTTAAAATAATGAATTATAGTGACCGAGAACAGATTAGTGGTTGCCAGGAGTTAGGGGTTGGGGAGGGTGTGACTATGAGGTAACATGAGGGAGGTTCTTTGTGGTGATGGAACGATTCTGTATTCTGACTGTGGGAGGAGTTACATGAATCTGTACACGTGATACACATCTAGAGTACAATACACCCCCCACAAGAACGCATATAAAAACTGATGAAAGCTGAAGAAAGTCTTTACGTGAGTTCATCGCATTGTATCAGTATCAGTTTAGGGAATTTGACAATGTACTATGGTTATACAAGATACGGAGCAAAGATAGGTGAAGGGTACATGGAAAACACTTTGTACTAGTTTCACAATTTCTTGTGACACTTAAAGTCTTTCAAAAGAAAAAAAAAAACGAAAAGAGGAGGGGCACCTAGCTGGCTCAGTCAGAAGAGTTTGTGGCTCTTGATCTCGGGGTCATGAGTTCCAGCCCCACGTGGGGTGTAAAGATTATTAAAAAAATAAAATTAAAAAAAGAAAAGATGAGTAAACTATTGATACACTCAACAACATGGATGAATCTCAAAAACATTTTGCTGAGCCAGACACAAGAGTACACCTAGTATAATTCCCTTTATTTCAAGTTCCAAAACAGGCAAATTAAGTTACAATGATGGAAATCAGATCTGTGGTTGCTTGTGGGGTGATGTGTGGGGAATAATTGGGAGGAAACATTGAGGGAAATTTCTGAGGTGGTGGGAATGTACATTTTACTGTGTCTAAATTACACCTAAAAAGGTAGGGGGAGAGAAAAGCCCTCTTAACGAATCTCGTTTGAAATGACCAAGCAAAAAAAAAAAAAAAAAAAAAAAAAAAGATTGGCCAAGCCCATAGAGGTTGAAAATTTTGGATGAAGGACTTTCTGACAACTGACAACCCAAGGTGACTTGAGGACAACTGGAGATAATAACAGTAATGATCTGAGAGGGTTCCTGTGAGAATTAAATAAGCTGTAAAGAACTTACCACAATGCCCGGCACACAGTGGGCGCTTAATGCATCAATGAAAGCTTCTATGGTTCGCATTCTAGGGAACAGACTGGCGCGGTCCCGGGAAGACCGGGCTCGTTCATAAAGTGGTTAAGTTCATAAAGTGGTTAAGTTTCACTAGAGTGTGCACAAGCGACACCTGGTGCCCTAAGGGTTTCGGTGCCCTTAAAAGGCTGACCTAACTCTTAAGGTCCCTGCAGCCTCAAGTTATGTTCCTCAGAGTCTTGAGTTTCGCTCCCCGTGCTTCAAGTACCACCAAGAAGGGACGAGTCCCCGGCGTGCTACCCGCACCGCAGTAGCCGCCCGCTCCCGAGGAAGTTGATTGGAGTCGGCCCCCGAAACAGCAGAACCACCCAACGCGCCACCTCGGCCCCGCCCCTCGGCCCCTCACCCCAGAGGGGATGGGCGGGGCACGCAGGCGTCGAGCCCTGCCATTCGCTCCAGCTGGCGGGGGAGGCGGGGCCTGACCCGACAGCGGTCCTGCAGAGTTGTCATTCGGCCACGGCTAGAGGACACAGTCAAGATGGCGGCAGCGTCTGGCCTGATGCGGAGACCCCTTGAACAGGTAGACAGCGGCACGCGTGCCTCCGCGCGATCCCTGCCCACCTTGCGTCCCCTCTCAGCGTCCTCTCTCTCCCCGCCAGGTCTCCGGGCTGCTGAGGAGGCGCTTCCACCGGACGGCACCGGCGACACTGCAGGTAGGTGGCCTGGACGCCGGCCGGGGCAGGGAGGGGGCAGTCAATCCCGAGGCGGATGCCGGGGACGCGCCTGCGCGGTGGGGAGAGAGAGACGGCAGCGGGCCCTGGAGTCGACCGATTCCCACATCTGCCTGGGACTCGTCGTGCCTCTGTTGCGACCCAACGCCAGACACACCAGCACATTACCCCCGCCAGGGTCATTGGTTTCTGTAGGCGATCTGAGTACACTAGACTTGACGCTTCTTCCCTCGCCCTCCTTTTAAATTTTTTACTGTACTAAAATACACATAACCAAATTTACCATTTTGAAGTGTATGTTCAGCGGCACTAAATCCATTTACTATGTTGTGAGACCATCACCATCACCATCAGAAACTCTGCCCCTTAAACAGCAACTTCCCATTTCCCCCCAGCTCCTGGTAACCTCTGTTGCGCTTTCTGTGCCTGTGAATTTATCTATTCTAGGTACGGCCTGTAAGTGGAATCCTACAATGTTTGCCCTTTTATGTCAGCCTTATTTCACTTAGCGTGATGTTTTCAAGGTTCACTCATGTCAGAATTTCATTTCGTTTTTTAAGGCTGACTGATAGTCCATCTTACGCATATACCAAATCTTGTTCATCCATTCATCTGTTGATGGACATTTGGGTGTTTTCACCTTTTGGATTTGTGAATAATGCTGCTAAGAACATTGGTGTGCAAGTATCTGAGTCCCTGCTTTTATTTCTTTTGTGCATCTGTCTAGAAGTGGAATTGTTGGATCATATGGTAATTTTGTGTTCAACTCTTTGAGGAATTTCCCACCCCCTTTTTTTTTACTAGAGGATTCTACCAATCTGTTTAGTAAAATAACCTGTAGACTCTGAGGGTAGTGTTCGGAGGTGCTTGTTGGTACCTAGTGACTGCTCAGAACAGTTTTATGTAGGCTTCCTTAACAGTTCTCTGTCCCACACTATACCAAGTGTGGAAATGAAACAACCCAGTTTAATTTCTACTTAGGAAACTACTTATGAGCTGGTCTGGCCAGCAAACAGAGTTTGTTAAGCTTAGATGCACATCAAGAAAAGTGTTCAGTAAACTTTTCATTAATAAATCCAGTTAGGCTGTATGATAAAAATGTTACTTTTGGAATTCTTTGAACTTTTAAAGAGAAGCCTATTCTAGTGATAGTTTTTATATTGTATGCTGTAGGCAGCCTAGATAATTACAAAAGGAGAGATTCTCAATAGTATCTGAGATAATCCTATAGTAATCTTTGTTGATTGTTTTCCCCACACCTGTGACAGGTGACAGTTCGTGAGGCTATAAACCAAGGTATGGATGAGGAGCTGGAAAGAGATGAGAAGGTATTTCTGCTTGGGGAAGAAGTTGCCCAGTATGATGGGGCATATAAGGTAACCCAAGATACGTGAAATTGATATAAATTGAGGTGGCTGTTGGCCCCCATATACACTTAAAAGTAATCAGATCATTGTGTAATTTTAGGTCAGTCGAGGCCTGTGGAAGAAATATGGAGATAAGAGGATCATAGACACTCCCATATCTGAGGTAAGCCTTCCGTCAGGAAGCAGACCTCTCGGGGGCATGTTAAAGTGCACACTGTTGTGATTTCTATTGATTTTCACCTGTGTTTATGTTTTACTTATAGATGGGCTTTGCTGGAATTGCCGTGGGTGCAGCTATGGTATGTAATCCTCTTCATGAATCTCATCCAAAGAGGTTTCTTTTAACATGACCTTTTAAAAACATTGTTTGAATTTTGGAATGGTTGCCACTTTTTATTGCTTTTTGGTTTTTTTAAGATCTTTGTTTTTGATTTGACAGGCTGGGTTGAGGCCCATTTGTGAATTTATGACCTTCAATTTCTCTATGCAAGCCATTGACCAGGTTATAAACTCAGCTGCCAAGACCTACTACATGTCGGGGGGCCTTCAGCCTGTGCCCATAGTCTTCAGGGGGCCCAATGGCGCCTCAGCAGGTGTAGCTGCCCAGCACTCACAGTGCTTCGCTGCCTGGTATGGGCACTGCCCAGGCTTAAAGGTGGTCAGCCCCTGGAATTCAGAGGATGCAAAAGGACTTATTAAATCAGCCATTCGGGATAATAATCCAGGTCAGTAGAGTGACCCTTAACGTCTCTTTTGAACATTAAAGAACTAAGTTGAACTCTTTGCCTGGAAGGAAGCCGTTCCAGGCTTCTAGTTAGGCTTAAACATATCACATAAAATGTTAGTGATTCACAGATATAGTAAAGACAGTTTTAAAAAAGGTGTTTGTGGTTTTGCTTTTCTGACTATAAAGGGGGCTGTTAAGTACCTACAATGCTGGTTTAACTATAATAGATAAAATTAGATTGAGCAGATTATAAATGCCAGTAGCTAAACCATCCTCTCAAGGCTGCTGGACACAACAGATGTGAGGCTTCCTAATCAGCACAATGAAACGTTTCACAAAATGAATGATAGTATCGTATATACATTTGGTCATGTAATTATTTCTGTTAAATATTTGTATTTTGCAGTGGTGGTGCTAGAGAATGAACTGATGTATGGGGTTCCTTTTGAATTTCCTTCAGAAGCTCAGTCAAAAGATTTTCTGATTCCCATTGGAAAAGCCAAAATAGAAAGGCAAGGTAAGAGCACTTAGTACATGTTAAATATTATTTGTAATCTAGCTCCTGTATTTATGTTGGTCAAAATTCATTCTTTTTTTTTTTTTTTTTTTAGAGGTAGGGGAGGGTCAGAGGGAGAGGGAGAGAGAGAATCTTAGGCAGGCTTTACGCCCAGCATGGAGCCCGAGTGGGGCTCGATCTCACGACCCTGAGATAACGACTTGAGCTGAAATCAAGAGTCGGACACTTAATCAACTTTGCCACCCAGGCGCCCCTGGTCAGATTCATTCTTGAAGTTACTGCCCTTTGATTAGGAAATTATAGGATGAGTTCAGGTTAAGAAATGTGTCGTGCTTTGCTCCTACACTTGTGCTTTCCTAATTCCCAGTCCAGTAGACTTGTATATCATCTCTAGGAAGGCCGCCACATTCCTCACCTCCCTGGAACAGATGAGTGGAAGAGTTTACAAATGAACAGGAGCCACGGTGGCTGCGGGGCAGTGCAGCATCTTTAATGTCAGTCTGGCCTCTGACCTGTGCCCACTTTGTTTCAGGGACACACATCACCGTAGTTGCCCATTCAAGACCCGTGGGCCACTGCTTAGAAGCTGCAACAGTGTTATCCAAAGAGGGAATTGAATGTGAGGTATGTGGACATTCACTTTTAAAGAATCAGAAAGTTTCCTTTTAAATTTAAGACCCAGAAATAGGAGTTTGAATTCTGTAACAGGTTAACTAAGTGTAAAATCTTGCTTTGTCGCTCAGTTCTGCCTCTGCTTGAAGCTAGGAACCTTCTTGCTTTTCAAATACCTAACTTTTTACCATGTAGGTTCTAGATCCGTTAGGATAGTACCTGCTTGCTCAAGTTGGGATCCAGCCTTGGAGCTGGAGGTTGGGAGAGGGGCAGACTTAGAAATCAGCATCCAGTTTTCTCACATCCAGGACCTACCACTTGGTGGTTACACTTGGGCAAGATGCGTCCTCTGATCTCCGCCGCACCAGCTGCAGACTGAGAATACGTTTACTGGCCTGTCAGGTTGGCTGTGGGAATTACTGTGCACCTGGTACACAGTGAGCAGTCAGTTGGTAGTTATTAGTTGTTTTGATGAGAAGTTAAAGCCCAGGAGGATAAGTGAATTCTTAACAGAACCACTTGTGGTAGAGATTTTTGTTTTAATCACAATTTCCCATTTTACATTTTGTTCTTAAATAGGCAGATTCGATTTTCCTAGACCCAGAGATTGACAGGAAACAAGAGAGGGAAGGGTATTATGGGGATGAGACTGTATTTGTGGTGCAGTGGCTCTAAAAAGCGTATCTGTATTGTCTGTTTAGGTGATAAATATGCGAACCATCAGACCAATGGACATTGAAACAATAGAAGCCAGTGTCATGAAGACCAATCATCTCATAACTGTGGAAGGAGGCTGGCCACAGTTTGGAGTAGGAGCTGAAGTTTGTGCCAGGATCATGGAAGGTATTTCAGAGAAACTGGTTCTAGAATACTCAAGTTGTAATACACAGTGTGTACCTGGATACTGGGTAAAGATCAAAAGCTAGGGGTGGCCAACAGTCTTAACTTTCAGCTTGTTGCCTGGGCATTTTTCCTTTGGGTAAATGTTTTAAAAGAGCCAGAAACAGTCCCCATAATTAGTATTCCTTTAGATTTTCTCTCCTCTGGAGAGCCATACCTCCTGTGGGAAGGTGGTGGTGTTCAGTGGCTCTTCTTGCCTCTCTCACTTGAGCCTCCTTCTGTCCTAGGCCCAGCATTCAATTTCCTGGATGCTCCTGCAGTTCGTGTCACTGGGGCTGACGTCCCTATGCCTTATGCAAAGATCCTAGAAGACAACTCTATACCTCAGGTTAAAGACATCATATTTGCAATAAAGAAAACATTAAATATTTAGTTTGGACTTGAATTTGAAGTCATTGGGATTTACTTAAAATACTTGCTGTCACTTCACCTGGATTGTACTGTAAGACCTTATGATTCATAAAGTTATCTCTAAAGCAACAATACAAATGTTTTTGTACTTGGAAGAAGTTTAAATGTGCTTATATGTGGAAAAACTCTCTTCTCCTGCTCTGGACTCCATGGGTTTGGGGTTTTTTTTGGGTCTGTTACAATTACCATGTTCTTTGAATAAGGCTAATGTAAAATTTTATCCTCTCACAAGGACAGGGTATGAACGTGGCAGAGTTCTGCAGAAAGATGTATCCAGAAATGACAACTTCTTTGTAAAGATAAAAGCTATTATCTACATTCGCTGTTAGATTGTTTTGATAAGAAATAAAGGAATTCCTATGACTAATTGTATTTTTAATTGTATCTTTATATTCTTGAAGTCATACATGTGGGGTGGGTGGAGGTCTTAAAATTCTGCTAAGAATTTGTTAAGAAATTAGCGACACTAAATCACCTAAACTGTCAGCACACTTGTAACAGGAACTTGTCCAAAGACTCTTCAAATGCCTAATTGTAATAGGGTTCCATTCCAAATTAAACCAAAATTCATGTTAGGTGTTTTTCCCATTGCCAAAAAACAGACATTCTGCCACATGCTGTCCTTTAGAAAGTTGAGACAGAAAAGACAGGTTTAAATTAGGTATAGAAGCATACAAGGGGTGCCTAATTTAAATAGCAAGACAGGATTGTTAGCTTTTAATAATTAAGAAGGAAAATATGACACACAAAAAAATAGACATAGGGTAGGTGGGAAGGAAACCAGAAATACTGTATGGATCTGTTCTTTATAAAAGTTCCCACAAAAAATTCCCACTTAAAATGCCTAGCCAAGCTATAGACAACACATTTTGTTGACATGGTTTATTTTAATAAAAAATACAGCTGAACATTTATCACAGATTAAATGAAACTATACACAATGACATTCTCTGCATAGTAACCAACACTGATGTGTGTACTTGAATTTATTTAAATGGATTACTGATAATCCTTTAAAGTGCAATTTATTTAAGGGTTTAAGCAAATCATAGGATAAAGGATCTAATAAATGAGTATATTAAAAAGATGATACATTTGGATAAATCTTTCAAAAATCAGAATTGATTCCTATGGATGCCAAATTTACTTGTGTTGTAATAATAACCCCCCACAAACCACAAACTTGACTTTATTGCTGAGGATTAAGGAGATCCCCTAATCGGCAAGAGCTTTTCCTGATGTTAACATTTTCTGTCTGTCCAATACACCCTAACTAAAAGGAACTACGAGTCTAGAGTGGTTGCTTTCACAGCCCTGAGTTCTATAACCACAATGGTATTCCTGTTAGAACCTAGAGAAGGTTCTAGACTTGACTTGCCCCTGTCTATCTGAATGGAAAAGGAAGAACTCAGTTACTTCTCTCACTCCAGGACATAACTATGCTTTGGACTACAGTGTTAATAATGTCTAAGACGAAATAAGGTAGCAAAAAATGGGAGTTAATCTAAGAAATAACCAGAAAATGGTTTAAAGAGAAATGAGAGGAACATTTCTGGGAGCTGTCTGACGGGATAGGAGGGATTGCAACACAAAGTTCACTCATTGCTGTGACTGAACATTGTCGTTTTCTGTCCGTTTCCTTCAGTTGGTGAAAAGGTTGACTCCAATGTGCTGCTGCCCCCAAAAGATGCCCATTAGAGGATGAACAAGACTCCTTTAAAATGGTAATAAAGGAGCAAAATAAATATTTCTTAAGGCAGAACCAGCCTGAATTTATTCTCCTTGACTATTTCCCTCTTGAGAAGCGTCTTGTGTGAGCATCTGCAGAGTCGTATGTGGCTGTCCTGGCTCAGCGATCATTCATCCGTTAAGAGAGGACTTCAGGGGTTGGAGGCGGGAGGAAAAAACAAAGAACTTCCCCTCCGAGTGTAGACATGGAGCTTCAGCCGATCCTAGGAGCACTATGATCCCAGGTCTCGGCTTTCCTCAAAGTTCCCTTCTGGAAATTCTGGATGGAGCTGAGTAAGGCCCCGCGGCTCACACCATTCACAGCCTGGGGCGCGAGCTGTGCAGGCGCCTCTGTGCTTGCAGGAAGCAAGGGAGCTGCTGGTGGTGGAGGCGGAGGCGGAGGCGGAGGAGGTGGAGGTAATGCAGACATCCCTGGGGGGCGGGGGAAAGGGGACAGTCAGCATCATCTCTCCAAACACCCTGCACACACGCTACTGCTCAGTCCTGGGCAGAAGGGACTTGGATGAGACTGCAAATGTTCTCCCTCAGAGGGACCAAGATACCCAGTACTGTGTGGTTTTTTAAAATGCTGAGCAAGAAAGCTAGAAGCATCAAAGGGGAATTAATTAAGGATTGCCACTTTCCCCAGGTAATTGTCATCTAAGACTGAATATCACGGACTCCATGAAACACTACACAGTGACATTCTCCCTGCGTAGATGAGGCTCTAACTCCACTTCCAAATTTTAGCAATGGTCCCAGAAGAAGAGTTGCATCAGCTACTTTAGGCTGGTCCAGGGCACCCACTGAGCTAGCAAGTAAATACGTATTTGTATGCACAGAGTTGGGCTGCCTGAATATCAATGACTGATGAAGGATGAGCATTTCTTTAGCTGCTCCAACACATACAATATTTGAAGGATGTCATTTAACAGAAAATGACAAACCACTCGATTCTAGGCAAAGAACCAGTGTCTGCTGGGTTAAGGGTTCCCCAGGGCTGTACGTCTCGAATAATCATTTTCTATGAGGCCGCATTAAAGAAATAGAAAATGCTGATAACTGTTAAGTGCAAAGCAGGGGGCAGAGGGCTCTCTCCCCGGCAATGGTATTTTCAGGAAGGAGTCTCCCTCAGCACCTTCCTGCCACTGCGGCCTAACCCAGGAACAGAATGCAGCTGCAATGACCCTACATCTTTGCTGAAGCATCAGGAGAGCCTCTGGCCTGGTGGGCAAGGAGAAGGAAACTGGACACGTATCTAAAACTGCCCTTAGCTTCCCGGCACACGAACAAGTGGCGGTTGAATGTTATAGTTTTGAATCGATGAATGAATGGCTCTCCTAGGACAAAATAAAAACTGAGTATAGCCAAAGACCTGCTTTAAAGAACTTGCAGGTGCCACAGAGTTAGCTGCCTCATTACCTGTGAATCTTGCAGCTCTCGGTGACTCCCCTGTCTTGTTTCTAGCCTTCGCCTCGGCCCCTCCTAGGGTTCCGTAGCGAAACATTCTGTGAGGTGCTCTTCCCCTCTAACCTGCTGCTGAGCTGCGGTGGTAACAAGTAAACATGCCCAGCACCACTTGAATTTCTACGGATGAGTGGTTCAGGATGACCACTAAAATACTTAGGTAAGAGCATCCTTCTTACCGAGTGTGACACACAACAGTTCAAAGTCTTATACTGCCTAGAAAACCACTTACCTTCCTTACATCTTTTACTCAAACCTAAGGCAGCTGAAATTAAAGAATCACACAGATACACACATTCATGCTCTGCAATCTCAAATTCTCAAATGATGAAAATACAGCAATATGAATAAACATTAAATACAGACAAATGAACATGTGATTCTCACTGGTTTGATATATACGGAAATAACTAAGGAAGTTCTATCATGTTCTCTGCCGGGGTGGCTTGTGGGAAAATGTTCCCAGCTTTATGTTACAAGGGTTACCAAGATAAAGAGGACTTTAAACCCACAATGACTGCTGAGGTGAGAAGAGCAGGGAGAACAAGCGTGCCAGAAGGGGGTTTTGGAGAGTGGCCGTGAAATTCCGAGAGGAGGAGGGTGTCTCTGAAGGCTCCTGGGACTCAAGAGCAGCACCAAGAGCTCCCCGACGAGCCCGCAGCACCAGCCAACGGCCAGCAAAGGGCGGCTGCATTTGGGCTCGACATTCAGGGCCTGCTGTACCAGAAGGGGCTCCAGAGTTCCTGCCTGCCAGCTTTGTGCTTTGACCCTGGAGAAAAGTCACTGCAGGTTACAAGGAACAAGACAGGCTCTGGGCTGCAACAGCACTGTACTGTGCTACAGGCACAGAGCGAGCCATCCAGAGACCCGTTGCCCCTCCAGCCTGGGACTCTGGGGGGGAGCGGTGGGTCTCAGCAGCTGGACCTGGATATGGGTGGCCTCTTGGCACAGAACCAACCTGCTGGGCCCTCATGAGGAGCCGACCCTCGACTCTGGCTGCATTACCAGCCGCTCAAAAATTAAAAGTGCAAACTGGGAGTTGGGGGTGGTGTTCAGTACACGGATCTTTATTTTTTGGGCAAAGATTGAGATTGTTACGGCTTCAAATGAATCTCCTTGAATATGTAGGTAGCATAAATAAATACATGGTCCCCAGTGCCATACAGTAACCTGTGCTTATAAAGCAGATGAGATATGGAGGTCTGTGCAGAAGGAGGGGCTGCTCGTGCAAAGGTAAGGAGCAAGGTCACCCTGACGTCTGCCCCCAGAGGGCCAGACCGGACCCAAAGGGCCTAACTGTCCCACAAGGCCCACTTTCCTCACTGGGCCTATGACAACGAGGGCAGATCTTCATGTGTACAACCAGGGCAAGGCCAGACCTCATCTTGCCAGCTCAGAACACTCTGAAGTGGAGAGGAAGTCCCATAGTCAGAAGGTCAGGAGTAGAGGAAGCAAGAACAAAGACCCAGGGACTCAGCCTCTGACTACAGCACCCCCCCAGGGTTTTATGGCCTTTTCTTTTTACCTTCTCCAGAGTCCACAAGCTTCCTTTACAGTTTGTTGGGGCTTAAGCTACAACACAGTCTAACAGTTGGCAATACTGATGGGGCCAAATTCAGGGCTGGCTAGTCAGCCTGACGCAGGCCTGAGTGCCACTGACTCCTCCCTGCCAACAGGTACCCAAAAGCCCTTATCCCCGGGCCACAGACCAGACCAGACAGATTCCATGTTACATGGGTTGCTAACTAACTAGAATTTAAATAAAAATTTGAAGGAAAAAGAAAGAAAGGTTGGTTGCTAACTGAATTCACCCAGCTTTAAAAATACTGGCCTGCAAACCCCGGATGAGGGGTGCTCCAAACAGTTCTGGCCCATCCTACCTACTCTGAGACAAAGTCCCCAAAGCCAACTACTCTAATCTCCTCAGAGTCCCATCCACCAAACTAATGAGAACCTGGCAATCCAGCAGAGGCCCTGGAACAGACCACAGACCGTCGCAGGAAGAGCATAGGTTAGATGTCGGGTAGAATGCCTTGCCAGAAACATCCTCACCAGCCTCAGGGAAAGGACGTCTGGGGGGTGCCCTTTCTTTGGGGCCAGTTTTAGCAGTGGGCAATCTACAAGTGTCTGGTCTGAGTTCATCCGTGGTCCGCGAATAGGAGTGGGGAGACCACATGGCCACCAGACCAACACCAGACCTGCTAGCCACCCTCGAGAGGGGACAGACAGCAGTGGCCCCTGGAAGCAGGCAGCCCCCCCAGCTCTTGGCAACGGCCTTTGTATTTTGCCTCAGATAGATGAGGAGGCTGCACTCATGTCCCAACTCACGAATTATTAGGGATGCTTTAGAGAGAACTGTTTTTCCCTACTGTCAGTTACAAAAGCCAGTGAGTTGTCTTCCTGTAACCAAGAACTCAGCAGGGAACCAGTAATTTTGCTGCACCAAGACTCCGAGATCCTGCTTTCCAAAATTAAAATATACCAAAATACCATGCGATTGATTTACAGGTTTTAGATCTGTATTTTAAAACTACAAACAGAGTGGAAATGAAGCTTTTGAAGGTCACGGTGAAAATGAAATGAATGTAAATGAAGTCACTTGGGTGCTTTTTAAAGATGCTGTATTTCACTTCATGTTCAGATACGGAAATCATCCCAAATGTGCTTTCCCATTTGTTCATCGCTTCAGTGGTCTAGATGCACTGGGGCCCATTTCACATCCAGAAACAGAGCATCTTTAAAGTTAGAGGAATCAGTATAGCTTACTTTACCGAAAATTCACGTTCAAAATGGTGCATGCTCTACTGAAAACAGCAAAGAGAGAGAAAGAGAAAGAGAGGGGACACAAGTCATTATTCAGATTTCAGTGTCATTTAATCAAATAGTAAGAGACAGCAAAATATTAGTCTGCATCACATGCTGATTATTCTCACTGCCAAACTAGGACCTACTTCACCGCAAATGCACCAGTTGCAAAATGCACCGGTTTGTAAAAAAAACGACTGTGACCCTTTCAGAAGACGGCAAATATGCTAATACAGTAACCAGAGAGTCAATATGCTAATAGAGTTGCCAGAGAGTCGCTTTCCTCTTCATACTTTTTTCCTCTGTTTTTTCCCCCAGAGCCATTTGGGTGGGATTTTTACTTGTTTACAAGCACAACACTCACTTCGGAAGACCAGTGAAGGTTTTAGTCCCCACCACCACCCCGCATAAGTGGAAAGGGTACAGGAAGTGTAATCAGTTCTATTGCTAAATAAGGACAATTTATCAAGATGGGAGAAAAATTAGAACTCTTCACTTTCCCCCAATCGAGTCTTCTATAATCTGAAATGGAGACCGGTCTTTTTACAGCTGGGAAGAGCAAGAGCACAGGGTAGGCCTAAGGTGGAGCTCCTGGGCAGGGACAAGTGGTCCCTCCCTGAAGGCCACTGGGATCTACAGGCTAGATTTGGGCAGGGAGTGACATTTGCTTACTTGTGACTACAAAACCGTTAAAAAGAAAACAAGCAAGGCAAACATTTTTTCTTGTGTTCCTTTTCACCGACTAGATTCCAGGTTAAATGTGAATGAAGGATAATGCTTTCCCTGACAGTGAGTCCCAGAGTTCCCGATAAACAGGAGAATCACTGGGGAAGGGCTGAGAAATGAGGCCCACAAGGTGCTGGGCAGGCCGACCACTCACAAGGGACAGGTCTTGGAGGATCCTGGGGACATTGCCCTGCGCCACTACCACCCATAGCAGCCTTACCCCCTTGGGCTTGGAGGTGGGGAAGGAGGGCTCAAAGAGGGCAGGAGAGCAGAGTCAGCACACTTTTCAGAGAAGCACTGAAGGCAGACCTGTTCGTCCCAAACATGGCAACTGCTTTGTGTGTGCGTAGGTTTCGAGAAAAAGGCAATTCTTACGGCCAGAGACATGGATTTTGAGCCTAGAATGGGTTTCAGACTTTGACCTGGCTAGACAGATTCTGAAAACTCCCAACATTCTAAATAAATATACTTCTTTTTTTTTGTGCTTTATTCTTAACCATCCTGCCTATCATTTAAGCTTTCAGTCACTCTGTGCCCATAAGGCTCTGTTTTCCCTCCTCCAGCTCTTCAGATCTGAAACTTCCCTCTCTCTCACCACTTATTCTTACACACTGAGTTTTCTATAAATTGCCAGCTCCCTCTCCAAAACGATTGCTTTAAATTATAAGCTGCAAGCAAAAGGGCTAGAATTCTCTGGCAGGGCATTCATAGCTTATACTTGATAGCACGTTACTGCTTATAAAGCTCTGTGGTGTACATTACCTAACAAAGACCAGGAATTCTTTTAGAAGACAGCTTCAAAGAATGGAAATTACTGTCCAAAGTCTTAGCTGCAAAGTGGCAGGGCTAGGACCACACCCAGGGTGTTCCAACTCTACTTTCAGGGTTCTTTTCAGGCCACTGAGCAATATTTAACAGCATACAACCCTGCAGTGCACCCGAGAAAACAGGCACTCGATCAAAACCGGTGGGGTAAACGGGCAAGGTCAGAACCAAGTTCGGATCCCAGCTCTAGCGTCCCCCACTTGTGTGACCTTGGTCAAAGTCCTTTAACCTCACTAGAGCCTCTGTTTCTCTGCCTTTAAAATAGAGCTATAGTAGAAATTACTCTCACTGATAGGAAGGTATTCGTGAGAATTAAATCAAACTGACTATAAATCACACAGAACAGTGCCTCGCACAAAATAAGCGCCTAAAATATGTTAGATAGGATTATTAAGAACAACAGTAATTTAGGGTCTCCTCTTACTTAGCTTTCCCAAGACACTCTTTTGCAAACCTGTTTTAAAAAGAAGCCACACACACACACAACAGCAAGACAACAGGCCTGCCTGCTCCCAAAGAGAGAGTGCAAGGGCGTATTTGTGTGTGTGTGTAAATTGGGACCTTCTAAACCCTCGGTTCTAGGAATACAAAGTGTAAACACGAGTTGGTGATATTTACCATGAAATAAGTCAAGATAAAGAATTTTAAAGCTCTTTTCTGCTAAAGGTTATGCTTCCTACCTCTGGAAAATCACTAAAGAGTGATTTTCCGAAGCATAACCTTTAGCAGAAAAGAAATGAATGTTCTCACTGAAAATATAAGACTGCAGCAAGAGTTTTAGAGAATCCCACCCCTCCAAAAGGAATCACCAGCGACTGAGGGAAATGATATTTCTCCTATCAATCTGGTAAGGACCTCAAGAAGAGGCGCCATGGCAGGAGGTGCAGGAAGGAATGGGGGAGGCCCCAGCACTTACCTGATTGCTGGAAAGAGCTCATGAGAGACCCCTTCGCTTAGAAACATCTGTCACTTCTGCCCCATACTAAAAGTCATACAGCCTAAGACCACCGTCAGCTATCACGAACGTGCTTAAAGCTGATGCTTTCAGGAAGAAGACAATGCGGTCCAAGTGAACTTGCCTAAGTTGATCTGTTGCTGAGCAAACAGGGTCTCCAGTGGATTTGCAGTATGCTTGATTAGAAGGGACTGTGAGATGGTTTCCCCTTAATTCCAACCTTTTTGCCTTTGACAGAGGAGGTAGCCAACACCTGGACACATAAAGTGACTCATCCAAGGTGCCCAATAAGGAACAGTGTAGCAAGGGCTTACTGTACGCCTGGTGCTGTTCTAACCCCATACATACGGAATGCGCGCTGGAGCCTCACAGTAACGCCCGTAGGCAGGCACTATTATTATCCTCACTGATAAACGGGAAACCGGAAGCAACAGGGAGGCCAACAGTCTTGTCCAAGGTCCCAGAACTAGCAACTGTTTGCCCTCAAGTTTAGGTTCCCCGGCCCAAGCTAGAGGTCCCAAGGGCTCCCAGATTCAGTTGTGTTTGAGACGCTACCTTGAGCAGGAATTGTTTTTTGAATACTAGTCCTTGAGAGTGAAGATTTTTCCTTCCTTTTTTGAGAAAACTGCCTTTCACCATGAAGCTATAAGACACTACTCTTGACTTCATTCCCAGATAAGCACACCTTTTAAAATTATAAAGTTGGCCTAGAAATAAAGACATAAATTGGAGTAAATATGATTCCAGCAACAAGATGGGCAGCATGCAGAGAAGCAGCGAGAAAGATGAGCCCACTGAGAAGCCTGGCCTCCTGTTCTAGAAGGAGGGACCAGTCTAAGCAGGGGCTGACCAGCCACAGTCTGCTCTCGCCCAGCAGAGCCTTGAAGGCAGAGCAGGCCCAAGCAAACCAGCAACAAGGATTTACTGAGCAGCAACCATGGGCGTAGTAGCATGAAGCTACTACTTGTTTGTGGCTCCCTCGTGCCTTACACAGAACAGAAGCTGGTGGAGTAGTTTTTCAGGCGGAGATTCTCTACTGAAAGAGGGGAAATATTGGGAGAAAAAAAATTACCATGGTTGGACCGCAAGGAAAGCATTTGATTAATTATGCCTACCATTTTGGAGCTCATGAGAGGTGCTGGAAATGGGACTCCACACGAGCTAGGGCCCTGTCTGTCTATTCATCCCTGTAACCCAGCACCAACCACAGTGCCCAGCACATTGCAGGCTCTCACTAAATGCATCCCGAGTAACTGAATGAATAAACTCACTGTTTAGGGCCTGAAATGCTGGGTCGACAGGCAAATAGTAATCATTTTTAGTAGATGCATTACGGTATGTGCCCAGCAGAGGTCAGAGTAGAGTCTTCAGGGCTGAGACACTAATTTCATCAACAAATCGTTAGAGGAGATAAAGGACAGAAGGAGCCAATATTTGCTGGGAACCTACCTCTGCCAGGCTTTGTGCTTGGGGCTTCACATATGTTTTCCCTCTCAACTCCCTTCCAGAATAAGTACGATCAAATTCACAGTAATGCCCCCTACCGCTCCCACTCACCTCAACGTTTTTTCCAACATTGCCTCTAATTCCAAAAGATTCCCCTTTTTCTTCTCTCATTCTAAAAATTTCCTCATCTCCTGCAAATCTGCTACAGTATAAGATAGCTCCCATTCAAAACACAGGTAAATCAGAGGAGTCACAAAAAAAATCCAAACAGATTGAGAATTCCCCAAGGTATTTAAAAATGAGAATTGGCAGTTAACTTCCCACGACCACATCTAATGCACACACAGTAGGTACTCTCTATGACTAAAGAGACACCTGGTGTATTAAAAGAAGGGTTTATGGATTCTCACTATTCATTCTCTCAATTTCCTTCAAATGTCTAAGTGGTGTGAAATTAATACCCTTTCTTCCAGAAAATGGCTGAATGTGATCTGGGCAGTGGAGTTCCAGAAATTTCTGACCAGACTATACAAGTCCTTCTAACAAGCCTATACAAGACAGAGGAGACTATATTCTCTCTTGAACAACATTTGGGGGCTTTCTTGTAAAAACTGCTCACAAAGTCAGCCAGGAAAAAGAATATCATTCCTATGAACTAGGTGCTTTGTTCCTCAAAACGGGTCCTGGCCCGGAATACTTGGCAGCAAGCCACCAGTAACCATCCCCAGTCAGCAAGAGACACCACCAGCCAGAAGTAAGCTGTGCTAACTATTCCCTCTACACTTGCTTGTCATTTTCTCAGGAAGGTCAGTTAGAAGATTTGAGAGCAGATGGGTAATGCTCTTGATAGCTCCTGGGTGCTGCCTTAGGCCTTGATTTATATGGAATTGTCAATGCATAAACCAACCCGAGGCAATGACCCTCCCTTCAGACAGCTGCAGCAACTCTTCCAAGCACAGCTGACAAGCTCTGAATGGCAGAACCAGCTCCTCTGACGTCTAGAACATCTGGTTCCCTTAAGAAGTGAAACGAAATACTGGTCCCCCAATGTGTTTTTATGAGGCTTGCAAAATGGTCAGAAAAGAGATACTAGTTCGAAAAGGAAAGAGGGAAAGAACATTATGAGGCTATCCCACAGAATTAGAGATTATTCTTATAAATATTCCCCAAGATAAATTCTTTCTACATTTTTTTCAAACAAAACTCATAGTAATCTGATTTAATTCACAAAGGCAGAACAAAGGCTAGCCACAGAAAACTATTCAGATGAGTAAATGCATTAGAGAGCAGAACCCAGAGCACGAACATTTATCAGGAAATCAGAAACTTGGTGGTTATGTCACTCCCACACCTGGGCATTTCACCAGTGCTGCTCGGTGACAACACAGACATTATGGCTGGGCTCCCTGAAGAGAGAGCTCTAGCAGAAGAAGGCGCCTGAGCCACAGAGCAACTGTTTTGTTCCGCTCAGCATGTACCAGGGCAAGATCTGATCTGAGGAGCCCTGTGTGAGGCTTTTCAGCAAGAGCGCAGGCTGGAGGTAGAGGGTGGCCGCTGCCTCTGAAGCCAACTATTCCACTCCCCGGGAAGTCTGACTTTGGACATCTAGACCCTCAGCTCGCCCAGTGTGCACTCCCTGCTGGTTTCCCTGGAGAAGGCTGGTCCTGCCTAACCCCTGCAACGCTTGGGCCTGGGCAGGAAGGCAAAGGGCCCCACTCCTCCTCCTGTTGGGCGAGAGGAGGGCGGCAGGGGACTCTGCCTCTGTCACTCACCTGCTGTAGAGGGTGGAGTTGGTGACGATGGGGATGTGAGAGGTGAGCTGGCCCCAGATCCTGCTGAGAGAAAACACAGAGAAACCCTCCTGGGAACCAAAGACGGACATTTGGAATCTGGCCTGAGCAGGGGACTCACCATTGTCTGAGACTCTGCACTTGGCTGAGTGGGTGGGCCTTCTGGTAAAAGGTGAGGAAGGACAGAGAATTCAGAGACTGGACCCCGTGACCACAGACTTCCACTGCAGTGCAGGGTACGCTTCGTCCCCAGGCCACTAAGGGCCCCCTGCCACCCGCCGCTCCCCATGCCCTGCCTGGTTTGAAACCAGCTCTGAGCTGTCAACAGCTTGTGCAGGTGGCTATGGTATTTCTTCCTGACCCAGCCTCTGTCCCTGCATAATGAATGACAAATGACAGTGGCCATAAACAGTACAAGGGACAGAGCCGTCCAGTGGAGGCCTCTCCAAAAGAAGCGAGAGTTCCCCACAGCGTCCACATAGCAATGCTCTCTGCAGAAATTCCATGTTATCAGCAGCTACATTCCATTAGATAGGGTCAGTCTGTTCGGTTTGTGGATCTCCCAGGCCTCTTCTCAGATGAAATCCAATGAGCACCTTTATTTCCTTTAAAACAAGGTGCATATCCTTATATTCTCAGCATCTCCCTATTGCTCAGGAGTCCCCAGAGAGTATCCTCCCGGCCTGACATGAAATCGGCCCAAAGAGCAGATGGAGGTTCCTACGTAAGCCCTCCTGTGGCAACAGGAAGCCCCCTCCCCACCACAGAGGTCCTATGGAGGGGGTGACGGAAGCTCCAGGGAGGGCTGCTATCATGCCCCTGAGAGGCCTCCAATCACCCACAGGACAGGTTGGACACAGCATGGACATTGGGCATGAGAAGAAACACCCGTATTTAACCACATCTCCCTCAAGCGGAATAGCTTTTCACTATTTGCAATATTCTCTCACCTCCCAATAAAATAGGAGAGGCATTTTACTGAAAAAGGAGGTAGAACCCAAAGCGTCCTGTCTTCCCGCTGCTTTGCAATGCTAAAGTAGATTTTTAAGGGGGAGAAGATTGCACTTGTGATTCCAGTGGGGTCTGGAGATGATCTGTCCATTTCCACCAACGGCTACTTGGCTTTCCTGAACTTCTTGAGGGCGTGGCAGGATCTCAGGAGTCCATGGAATCTCATCTGGCTGCATGGGGCCCAGAGCCTTGC
This sequence comes from Ursus maritimus, assembly GCF_017311325.1. Taxonomy (NCBI): domain Eukaryota; kingdom Metazoa; phylum Chordata; class Mammalia; order Carnivora; family Ursidae; genus Ursus; species Ursus maritimus. The sequence goes on from NW_024423786.1 coordinate 31,921,601, forward strand.
AGGTAGGCAGGGCCTCGGGAAAGTGGAGAACACTGAGCCAGGCTTTCTCTGCTCTATAAAGAATTAGCCGCTAGACAGAGTATCTGTCAGACACGCTGGCTGGAGACATGAGTCTCAGCCCAATGATGATGATGACTGGCCCATGTCCACTGCATCAACCGTGGGGAAAAGAGACCTCTAACCCTGGAATTACCCGCTGGCCACAGCAGCCACTATCCCTGAGGAGCCAGCCTTGGTACTCACTGGGGCCTCCCCACCTCTCTTCCCTTCTGCAGCTGAAGTCTACAGGCAGTTGTGTCAGCACACTCCCCCCTCTTCCCGGAGTCCACGGCCTTTCCCCACAGCCCCTCTTCTGACTTCCAGCCCCACCCGCACCGCCTGCAGTCTCTGGCTGCGGCTGGTCCAGGCCTCACGTCCTGTGCGCCCTGGCAGGCATCTCCTCACTGACTGTGCGGAGAAGACCTGAGAAGGCACGAGCTGTGAACACCCCCCATGTCCTCCTTTCCTTCCACTTCGAAACGCCTCTGCCTCCTCACCCAGCCCTCCTGGCTCCTGCCGCCAGGAAAAGCTGGCTGGGGTTCCTCCACGGGGAGACTGACATCTGGCTCCTGAGGCTAACCTCTTGGCCTTCTGGCCTCCCGGTCAGTCTCTCGTACATCTTCAGCTTCTCCTCTCTGCTCAGCCCTTCGTGCCTGAAAGTATATGCAGCTATCCTTCAACCTAACAAAACCTCCCCTTGCCATGGCCCTCCGGGCTAAGCCGAAGCTGCCCGGGGTAGGATGAAGCCTCCCCTTCTCTCTGTGGAACTCTACCTCACAGAGTCATAAGGTGGGGGAAAAAAAGATTCATAAGGTACATAAGGTGGAAGAACTGGAAGTCCCCAAAGGATCACTCAATCTGGCCCTGATTTCCAAAGATGGAGACATTAAGGCCCAAAGCCAGCAGGGCTGGGCAAGGGGCAGCCAGCAGTGGCAGCAAGGACTGCCAACTCAGGACGGTGCTCTGTGCTACCCCGGCCCTTCTGGAAAGATGCTCTCTCCCCCACACATCCCCCCCAACCGTTGGGTGCTTTCCTTAACCCACGTATGAGGACGCTTCCTCCCACCACATGGTGACCAGGGCAGAGGGCAGGATTCAGGGTCATTTCTGTTCAAGGAGGTTCTACTAACAAACAGGAGGCCTCGTGTTGTAAGTTGGGTTGGTTTTTCATCCATGCCTAATGCTCATCTTTGGTTGATCAAGTCTCGCCATCAGTGCAGAGGCTGGGTTACCCCATAACCTCTGAGGATTCTTCTAGTACTTGAGTCCGGTGAGCCCGTGAATGTTGTCACAATTCTTTACTAGGGGCACACTGCCCAGTGTCTGGCTACCAGAAGCCAGAAACTCTTGACTCCTAGTCCTGACTCTTGGGTCCAGAGGCCCACTGCAATCTATAACCAGTTACCTGAATTATTGGAGTTGCTGTATTTTGCTGAATGCTCTTCACTATTTTCAACAGCAGATCGTTTTGACTTCTTTAAAAATAAAAGAGAGATGGGGAACAGCAAAGGATAAATACACTGAAACGGAGAGTTACAATACAAGTATTTTCCAGGCACACAGTTAAACTAGCGACATACAAGGTCATATTTGGCCTCATAACTTAATACAGTTAAGAAGCCACAAGCCACAACCAAAAAGGGGAATAAAACCAAGAATGCTGAGTTTACTATCTCAGGCCAGTCATTCTCCCCAATTACATTAGGCTGTAATCATCCCAGCAAGCCAGGAAACTATATGGTCCATTTCTCTGCTGATATTATGTGGCTCTTTTTTAGAAGCTGCAAACTAGTCATCTGGAAATAGTTTTAGCTTTCAAGGAGATACAGCACAAAATCTTGTCATTAACTAAATGTGCACTATTAACCCACAACTTTCTTCACATGTAGTCAAGAATTCACAGAGAGGGGGCGCCTGGGTGGCTCAGTCGGGTAAGCATCTGCTTTCCGCTTAGGTCATGATCTCAGGGTCCTTGGATGGAGCCTGGCGGCTTGTTCCCTGCTCAGTGGGAAGCCTGCTTCTCCTTCTCCCTCCCCCTGCTCATGGTTTCTCTCTCTCTCTCTCTCTCTCTCTCATAAATAAATAAAATCTTTAAAAAAAAAATTCACAGAGAATTCAGAGACATCAGGCTTACCTTTCGAGCTAAAATCTTTCTCTTTTTCCTTTCTTCTTCAGATCCATGGTGAGACTGAGCTCTTGTCAGTCTTCGATGCTGGTGAATCTTTAAGAGACCATAGTTCACCACAAATGTTAAGTGTATCCTACATTAATGAAAATCTCTAATATGTTTTGCCAAATCAAATTATTTTGGATGAAAATTCTGTCTTTGCTTAGCCTGTATGCCTCCAAGCTTGGGTCTGGATGTCTGGGAGAAGAGTCTGCCAGAAGATGAAGACCTTTCTCATTTCCCCTGTTCCTTCCCGCCCTTCTCTCTTCTATGGAAGACAAGCGTGGCTCCTAGCACCTTCAGAGCAAGGACCACGTGTGCCCCCCACCACTACCCTGCCTGCCCCAATCATAAAGGATGACCAGGTGTTATGGATGTGCTTGCTTCCCCGACATGCTGAGCCCCTTGAGGGCAGGACTGTGAAGTAATCGGCTATCTCACAGCATTGATCATGAAGCCCAGTTCAGAGCAAGGATGCATGAAATGTTTATGGAATGAACAACCAGTTAAAAGTAAGTCACTGTGAATACCACGGCAAAGGATGCAAACGCTAAAAGATCAAAAGGCAATAGGAGCTACTAACAATTTACCTGTTTCTGTTCTTCGATTAGCCTTTTTTCTATACATTCTTTGGCAATTCTCAATGCCTCTTTTAACTTCGTGGGGATCTGAAAGAAAAGAAAGTACATCCATTGAGTAAAATGGCCAGAGATTCTCTTAAAAGGTCCTGGTTTTAGTAAAGGAGCAGCTGGTTATCATGAAGGAGGGAACCGGCAATAGAATCCCTTGAATACTATCCATCCCCGACATGCTCACCTCATTACCATTTTCTAGTAATGAATGTAGAATACACATAAATAAACATAATATGTTTCAAGTAATACTCAAGGGACCTCAAAATGCCAAAACAATCTTGAAAAAGAAGATCAAAATTGGAAATATCACACTTTTTTATTTCAAAATATATTACAAAACTACAGTAATCAAAATAATGTTATATTGGCATACAGACAGATGGACAGAACAACAATACAGAACAGAGAGCCCAGAAATAAGCCCTCACGTATATGGTGAAATGATAGTTGAATAGGGTGCCAAAAAGTACGTAGTAGAGAAAGGACAGTGTCTTCAATAAATGGTGCTGGGAAAACTGAATATCTACATGTGAAAGAATGAAGCTAGACCCTCACCTTATGCCATATGCAAAAATCAACTCAAAACTGGACTGAAGGCCTAAAACTATAGAACTCCTAGAACAAAACAAAAGCTTTAAAATATTGGATTTGACAACGATTTTGGATAAGACACCAAAAAGCACAGGCAAGAAAAGCAAAAACAGACAGATGAAACTTTTTAAAAACTTCTGCATATCAAAGGAAACAATCAACAGAGTAAAAAGGAACCTACGGAATGGGAGAAAATAATTGGAACTCATATATTTAATAAGGGGTTAAGAGCCAACATATATAAAGAACTCTTATAACTCAATAAAAGAAAAATAAGTAACCTGACAGAAAAATGATTTGTCGCCAAAAATAGATTATACCAGAATAAAGCTGAAAAAAAAAAAAAAAGATCAGAAAATCTAAGGGGGATAAAAATGGGCAAAAGGACCTGAAGAGACATTTCTCCAAAGAAGATTTACAAATGGGCAACAAGTGTATGAAAAGATTAATCAACATCTCTCATCAATAGAGGAATGTACATCAAAACCATGCTGAGATATCACCTCACACACATTAGGATGGTCCCTATTGAAAAAGCAGAAGATAACAAGTGCTGGCAAGGATGTGGAGAAAGCGGAGCCCTCGTGCACGGACGGTGGGAATGTAAAATGGTGCAGCCGCTGTGGGAGATAGCACGAAGTTCCTCGAAAGGCTAAAGATAGCAATACCACATGATCCATCAATCCCACTTCTGGGTACCTATACAAAAGAACTGAAAGCAGGGTCCCGAAGAGATATTTGCACGCTGCAACATTATTCACAATAGCCAAGAGGTGAAAAAGCTCAAACGTCCATCCACAGAAGAATAAACAAAATGTGGTATATGCATACAGTAGAATAGTATCCAGCCTTAAAAAAAAAAAAGAAAAAAGAAATCCTGGGGACTCTGGGTGGCTCGGTTGGTTAAGCATCTGCCTGCAGCTCAGGTCATGATCCCAGGGTCCTGGGATCAAGTCCCACATTGGACTCCTTGCTCAGCAGGGAGCTTCTCCTGCTCTCTCTGCTCCTCTCCCCTCACTCGTACTCTCTCTCTCAAATAAAATCTTAAAAAAAAAAAAAAGGAAATCCTGTCACATGCTGTAACACCGATGAACACAGAGGACATTACATTGAGTGGAATGAGCCAGTCACAAGAACAAATACTGTATGCCTCCACTTATATGAGATATCTGAAATAGTCAAAGTCATGGAAGCAGAAAGTAGAACTGTATTTGCCAAGGGCTGGGGATGGGTTAATGGGGGGGGTGTTTGATGGGTTTCGAGTTTCAGTTAGCAAGGTAAAAACGTTCTAGGGATATGTCACACAACAGATGTGAACACAGTTAACACTACTGAAGTGTACACTTAAAAATGGTTAAGAGGGTAACTTTTATGTTTTTTATCATAATTAGAATAACAAATATATACAGCTTATTGGAACACACACACACATTCAAGTAACTGGAGTATTTTATAACTTCAGAGGAATTTTCTCTGTGAAAAATTTACTTTCTGAATTTCACAAGCTTAAGCTTTTTCCTGGGGAAGACACTCATTTTTTGTTCTGTTTTTGTTTTGTTTTTTTGAGAGAGAGAGAGAGAGCGTGAGGGCAGGCGGGGAGAGAGAATCTTAAGCAGGCTCCAGCATAGAGCCCTGCGTGGGGCTCAATCCCACAACCCTAAGATCATGACCTGAGCTGAAATCAAGAGTCGGACACTCAACCCCAGGCGCCCCCTGCTGGAAGATGCTTTTAGAATAGCCTGGTACCCTGTATGCTTCCGAGCCTGTCATTTCTTAACTTACTAGTTTCTCAAGCCACAAGAAGGTCAGGCCTGGAAAACAGACACCTGGATCATGGTGAACTTCCTGTCTCTCTTATTCTTTTAAAAATTTAAATTAAAAAACTTTGAGTAGGTAATATGGTTCAAAATTCAAGATATGACAGAGTACATACACACTAAATAGTCTGCCAACTGGTTCTCCTTCATGTAGGCAACCAATGTCACCAGTTTCTTGTGTATCTTCCCAAAAATTAAACCTTGGTTTTTAAAATCACATTGTCATTGTTGCACAGACTCTCTGGTTCCAAGAAAGAACAAGGTCTAATAATAATTCCTGGGCTGGACTTTCAGGTTTGGGGAGAGCATATTTATTTACAAGGCGGAATGTTATTTCCTGAGGAGTTTCAGTGAAGAAGAGATGGATTTAAATGTTTTTCTTTCCTACTTCAGATCCAAACAAGCTATTTTTGTCAGAACTCCTTTGAGTAGCAAAACAGGACAGAGGAAAGTGTCTTCCTCTCCTGTACGATCTTCTGACCCCACCTTGTTTTTGTTTTTCCTAAATGGAATTTCATCTTAATAGTATTACATGTTCTTTCGGAATATGGAGAGGAGGAAGAATCATCACCCTTCATTCTACTGCCCAGAACAAAACTAACCTCAAGTTCTGAGGAGAGCCAGGCCCTCCCCCTCCAGGTGCTCGTGCAGACCACCTCAGCTGACCAAGGACAATGAACAGGTGTTACTCACCAACTGTACATACTGAGTAAACATCAACTCCAAGATCAGGCCCATAGATGAGTGGACCTCAAATAGGGGTGATTTTGCCCCCTTCTCTCTCTAGAGGACATTTCTGGAGACGTTTTTTATCATCACAATGTGTGGGGCAGAAGGGAAGGACTGCTCGCATCCAGTGGGTACAGGTCAGGATGTTGCTTAACCTCGGACAATGCACAGGAAAACCCCCATAAAAATTATTTGATCCCAAATGTCAAATGTCGTGTCTGATGGGGTGCCTGGGTGGCTCAGTTGGTTAAGCATTTGCCTTCAGCTCAGGTCATGATCCCGGGGTCCTGGGATCAAGTCCTGCATCTGGCTCCCGGCTCAGTGGGGAGCCTGCTTCTCCCTCTCCCTCTGCCTGCCGCTCCCCCTGCTTGTGCTCTCTCTCTCTGACAAATAAATAAATAAAATCTTTTAAAAACACGTCATGTCTGAGAAAAGCTGCCATAGATAAATGGCTCATATTAAAAAAGCAAAGTAAGGCATCATCCTCGGTTTTTTGGGAACAGGGGCTCCAAAGCCCGTTTTTCCCATGATACCACGCAACACTGCTACTTCTCTGGATTTTTCCTTCCTGCCTTTCTGCTAGACACAGGTATTTTTTTACACATTGTATTTTATATCCTGCTTCTTCCCCCTTAGCCCAAATAATCGTTTTCTATGCTACTACAATGTCTTTATAAATTTTACTTTTATTAGATAAAAAACATTTTATAAACAGATATACCATAAATTATTAAACTAGTCCCTAACTGTAGAACATTTAGATTGTTTTCAAATTTTTGCTATTATAAATACAGTAACAAAACTTCCAGTTATAAAATAAATAAGCCATCTTCATGGCAGCATAGAGAATACAGTCGATATTTTAATTACTTTGTGTGGTAAGAGATGGTAACTAGACTTATTGTGGGGATCATTTTATAATGTATAAAAATATCAAATCACTTTGATGTATGCAAACTAAGACGATATTGTATGTTAACTATATGTCAATAAAAAAAATACTGTACCTTCACTTGTCTGATTAAAAAAAGCACTAACTTGACACACAGATGGCCAATAGGTAATGAGAAGGTGCTCAACATCACTAATCACGGAAATGCAAATCAAAACCACGAGAGATACCACCTAACATCTGTTACAATGGCTACTATCAAAAAGACAAGATAACAACTGTTGGCCAGGATGTGGAGAAAAAAGAAACCTTTACACTACTGGTGATGTAAACGGGGAAGGAGTATGGAGATTCCTCAAAAAATTAAAAATACCATATGATCCAGCAATTCTACTTTTGGGTATGTATCTGAAGGAAATCAAAACACTAAATCAAAAAGATATTCACTCCCATGTTCATTGCAGCATTATTTACACCAAGACATGGAAACAACCTAAGTGTCTATCAATGGATGAATGCATAAAGAAAATGGGGTATATACGATGGAATATTACTCAGCCATAAAAAAGGAAATCCTTTCATTTGCAACAACATGGATGGAACTAGAGTGTATTATGCTAAGTGAAATAAGTCAGACAGAGAAAGACAAATACCATATGATCTCACATGTCGGATCTAAGAACAAAACAAAACCTGAACTCATAGAGAACAGATTGTTCACAGAGAATAGAATGGTGGTTGCCAGGGTTGGGGTGGGGGAGGCAGATGAAATGGGTGAAGGGGGTAAAAGGTACAAACTTCCAGTTCCAAAATAAGTAAGTCATAGGGAGACAATGTACAGCATGGTGACTATTATTAATATACTGTATTGTATACCTGAAAGTTGCTAAGAAAGTAAATCTTAAAAGTTCTCACCACAAGAAGAAAAGAATTATAACTATATATAGTGATAGACATTAACTAGACTTACTGTGGTAATCATTTCACAATGTACACAAATATCGAGTCATTATGTTGCTGTGCACCTGAAACTAACATAATGTTGTATGTCAGTTCTACTTCGATAATTTTTTTAAAAGCACTAAGTTTCAAAATCAACTTCTATATGTCACAGACCAAAAAAAAAATGATATGATTTGCTTTACCTTAAACTGTGGCTTTTCAGAAGTGGTTAGTAAAACATCACTGAATAATCTGTTAAGAAAACAAACAAACAAACAAAAATCTTCCTTAAGCCAGGTGTCCTCTCAGAACAGGATCAAAACAGAGTGAGACATCTTTAGCCCATGAGGCTCCCACATCCCCCAGCCCTGGCACAGTCTACCACTTCATGCTTATCGACAAACTCAAAGTTTACAGGCCACCCAATGTGACCACAGAAAAAGCTCAGAACCTCCCCCTGCCCCCCAGTATCAGAGGTGCTACCAGGGAGAGACTGGTCAGCCCTGTACTGAAGGTTATTTCCCCACACTGCAGGGCAACAGTCCTCTCATGCTATAGAGTAAAATAATAAACACTTTAAAAATTAGTTTTGCAAATTATTATATTACTCTATTGCTATATTTTTATCATATTGCAAATAATTTATGCGATATTTCTAAACAGAATAACCAATTTTCCCCCTTTTTTATTAAACCCCAGAAGAGGATAAAATTTATTCTAGGGGTGGTGCTGTCAGTTAAGTGTCCGACTCTTGGTTTCGGCTCACATCATGATCTCAGGGTCCTGAGATTAAGCCAAGTATTAGGCTCCTCGCTCAGCGCGGAGTCTGCTTAAGATTCTCTCTCTCCCCCTGCTCTCGCTCTCTCTCTCTCTCTAAAATAAGTAAATAAATCTTTAAAAAATTCATTCTAGAGCTCAGTAAAATACAAATGTGTAAATAGAAAGAAACTGTTCTGATTGGAATCTAACAAGAAAATAATCTTCCTCTGAGAAGTGTTTCTTGTATTCTTTTTTTTTTTTTAAAGCAGCTTTTAGAGTATATCAATTTTCTCTTCAAAAATTATGTTACTAAAAACAACAGCATGAGGAATTCTGGACTACTCTGGCTAAGACAGTTTGGAGAATTTAAATGGTTACTTGGGCAGTGCCCACATGGCTATGTGGGAGTCTTGCATTGAGGAGTCCCCCTTTTTAAAAAACAGAAAATACTTCACAAGTAGAAATGACAGTTAACTTTTCTCCACAGTGTTCCCTGGGCGGTTCTGGAGGTGGAGACAGAACTCTCCCCGTCAAGGGCACAGGCCCATTTACTTCCACAAAACGCATTTTAACTGAACATAGTTCACGCCTCTTCAAGTTCTTCTCAAGGCCGCAGGGTATAAAGACTTCAGTGAGGAAAAAACACTGTGGATTCCCTTTGACTTGGAAGGCTGGAAGGAGAATGGAAGAGGTCTGGAACGTGGGGGCTGCAAATGCAAACCCAACTACATCAACGGGGATCCAGGCTGTTCCCTAACTACAAATGCATTTTCTTTTAAAAGTTTCTGTGAAAATTGTTTCATTTCCTTAATTGGGTCTATTCTTCCATATTCACATTGTTGTTAATGGTGGCTACTTGGGAGAGGGACACACCAGTGTCAGTCAAACTTTGAAATGTCACATCCACGGGGCAGGGTCTGGGGCGGCTCTGCAGGGTTTCTACAGAGCCTAGGACCCTCTCTAAACACACGGACCTCCTCTGAGCTCTGGCTGTATGCATTCAAGCTTTCCTGAGTACATCTGTTATACAACAAGCTGGTACAGACAACACACGGGGTGCGCCACATGGCACGTGATGCTCACAAAATACAAGCTAATCAATACTCATCACAACTAACATTCGATAAGCACTTGTTAAGTACCTGGCACTTCACCAGGAACCGTCTCATTCAATCTTCCCAACAACCCTCTCCGGTGGGGCCTATTACCATCCCCATTTCCCAGATAAGGAGCCTCCACTTCCAGATGCAGGAAACCTGCCCAAGGTCACCCAGATAGAAGTGGTGAGGCTGGGTCCACCCCCAGGTCTGTCTAACCTCAGACGCACCCTTCTTAACCACCCTGCTGCCCTCTCCAAGAACAGACAGAGGACACAGCTGGAGGAAAGACCCTGCAGCACTATTACAACAGTCTTGAACTAGTCATCACCCAGTTTAAGGGAGAATGTCTTCTGCACTCCAAGCCTCGAGCACAACGCCTGGTATGTCAGATGTGTAATCCATGTGACCCAAGGAGCAAAGGAACAAACGAGTGCACGGGAGGTCAGAAACACATTACCCTCCTCCTAGAGGGCAGAACCACCCATGGCTGAGGGCCAGCTGGTGCGCGGAAACAGGGCCATGAAGGACAGCGCTTGAGCAGGCCCTCCGTCAGAATGTCCTAAGCAGGGACGGGGGCGGGGGGGACACGTGTACACGCACATGACACTAACTAACGTGGACAGCAAGAGACACACAGGAAGATGCGGACATCAGCAGTCAGACCACGGTAGCGGAGAGGTCACGATATCATGCTGTAAGTGACCCACAGCAAGCATGTCACTTCAACTCTGCCAGGACCACACCTGAGTCTCTACCATGGCACAGGCACCTGGCTCAGTGGTCCGGCGTTCTACACAGTTAGGAGGGTGACAACCAAGGCGTGTGATTGACTTACGGCATCTGTAAGAGCCGGGAGACGGTAGGCATGCCATTTTTACAGGCTTCACAAGACAGCGTAGACTCCAACACGGCCACTTGAAATGAACAGATACACATTTTAGTTCCACAGAACATGCTGGCAAATCCACTTGGTGATGAAAAGTTTGACACCACTTTGCAACAACTGTCTGCAGGCTGATCAGGACGGTGTCAAAACTCTTCACGCACAGACAGATGGCATACATGGGGAAGGGGAATGTTGGCAACACCATGTTACCGATGACTCAAAATAAATGGTTCAGAAACCACATGCTGACAGAAAGCTAAATATATTTCTAAGATAATTGGAGGAAGGATTCCAGATATCATTCATAAAAGTGTTTGCTCTCGTAAAAGAGAAGTAAACACTATACAGAAAATTCTGAACTCGAAAGACATTTTGCTGCTTGCCTGCTTTTTAATCAAAACCAGCACACAAAATGCCAACTGTTGATATCTCATCATCCAACACCCTGCATGATATAAACAAAAGCAGCCACATTTTTCCACTCACAGGTCACTGTTCAGTTTCAGCTGTCCGAACTCAACACAAAGTAGTCTCAGGGCCTGTACTCTTGAACCACCTCATTTGGCACAAAACTAGCACTTGGTGGAGGGTTAGCTTGCACACCTCCGAGGCTCGGTGGTCCAAGAGCTACCCTGCCCTCCCCTCTCGGTGCTCTAACGATGAGTTCTGAGCTGGCTGTGGAGGGGATGAAAGGCTCCTGGATGAGTCTGCATCAGTCCCTACGTCTCTCTCCCAAAGGTGCCTCCCGCCTGTCGCCCGGCCCTCCTCAGTCCCCTGAGTAATGCTGGAAGAACACCTGCATCCAATCTGCCAGGTGTCTGTACTCTAGCCTACCTTTCCTCGCTCTCGGCCTGCCAGCCTCTTATCTACCAGATGGCCGGCCCATGGCTCTTGTTCCTTGCAGGTCCCACTCCAGCCTTGGTCTGGCCTTTGACACCTACCCGAGTCAAAAGGCTGGCTTCAATTTGCCTGCTCCTGGCTCCTGCTTCTATATCAGACTCGGTCTGGCCAGACCTCTCTTTACAACCTCCTGCTCCCGAAATTCGAACGCAGTTATAATACGTCTCCTGTGGTTTCAGATAGCCTGACAAATGGACAAGCCGTCTGAATTTTTAGTGAAGTGAATTTAAATAAATTGCTCAGACCTGATTTACTTCTAAATTGGATTTGGCTGGCTATGGAGCATGGCAACGTCCTCTGGGTCCTTCCTGGACTCTGGAAAGGGGGTGAGTAGCTCTGCAGACTACCAGGGCCCAGAAGACTCCTCCAAACCCCATACTGACCCACAGCCATAGACGGTGCAGGAGGGAAGGAATCTACAGGCACTGAATCTGGCGGTCGTCCGTAAGTCATTTCATACAGTAAGTGGCCAAAGCAGTGGACATCCACACTTTCCAATGTCTGTGGAAGACAAGAGAGCGGCAGCATGGTTATCCTTCAGTTTAGCTTTGGGAATCCCAGTGCTCCTTCCCTAAGCTTCCAGAGAAAAACATGGCCCAGGGGCAACCCCAGCCATAACTGGCAGTGAAAACACAACTCCAGGGCCTTCTGCAAAAGCTCACAAGGCACTGCTCTGACCCAAGGTCTTGGTCCTACTCTCCACTATTTTCTAGTCAGTGATTCTACATTCCTCCTTGTCCCATCTACCATTTCAATGAGGCTCTTAAATATAGAGTGATGCTCTGTGGGAGAACAGAGCCAATATGCATGGCCTATCCTGCCTGTACCTTTCACTGCTTAGTGCATATTTCTTACATGGGCAGATCATGGGTCCTGCCACAGGGATTAGTTACACCTAAAAATGAACTTGCTGTTTTCGTTACTTCTAGCAACTTACGTTGATTTTCCTGAATTGTGAGAAATAGGATCGGTAGAAGGAAGGAAGGCCCAATAAGGAATTCTCAAGGTCTAGCAGCCGGCAAGTGTCACCATCTAGCATCACATTGGAGGCGTGAAGATGCCCATAAGGGAATCCCTTGTCATGCAGAAACTTCAGTACCTATTAAAAATTATGTATAGGTTACATTTCCCCCCCCAACTCATTCAGCTATGAAATAGGTTAAACTTAGTTTTTTAAGTCAATGTATTTTGAAACAAAACCAAACAGGTCACTGAGGAGATTCCTAAAGAAAAATGCCACCTCCATCCATTTCTTTGGAAAAAGGGGGTGATGGTGAATGCTTTCCAGCTGTGAGATGCAACGCCAAGCTCCCTCATTTACAAAGAACAGAGGAGCAGCCTGCACCTGCTTGGGGTTAACAGCTCGGATGCCAAAAAGCTCGACTTCAAGCACTTTCTGATCTCAACAGGCCAGCTCTTTTCAGGCCAAAGTCTTGACCCTCCCACACAGATGAGTAAAGCTATCATGTCAAGGCATCAGCCGTTGTTCAGGAAAAGGGGTTTAACTAAAAACATCCCTAGGCCAATCTCTTCTCAGAATATATTGGGCTATTTATTAATAGGAACACATGACAGGCTCCCACAGAAAGCAGCAAACTTTTCAGCTGCCATTTAATAAACGGTGGCTCACCCAGCAAGAGAGATGCCTGGAGATACACCCATAATGACCTCATGAACTAGAGCAGTGCTAGCCAAAGGGGGTGCCCAGGACAACGTACTGCAGGCTGGAAGAAAATATGACAACTTCTTTTTCTATTTGTTTTTAATCTCCTTCTTTCCGGGATGCCTGGGTGGCTCAGTCGGTTAAGTGTCCGGCTCTCGATTTCAGCTCAGGTCTTGATCTCAGTGTCACGAGTTCAAGCCCTGTGTTGGAATCCACATGGGGTGTGGAGCCTACTTTAAAAAAAAAAATCTCCTTTTTTCCTAACTGAACTTATAATACACAACATATATTAATAGTAGTGCATGCATATACTAGTTATATATACAACTTTGAGGGGGGTTATGCTTAAATTGTTTTCACTGATAGGGTTGCTCAATCCAAGAAGCCTGGAGAACAAGGCTCTAGAAAGTGATATGGGAAAGGCTTTTCATGCTAATTACACTTCTGCAAGGGAGCCATATGGTTATGTACTGACATTACAAAATCAACAATCCTGGCACAAAGATAAAGATCAACCAAACATGACACAAAAGTTGGTACTGCACAGTGAAGTTCTTAAAAATCAGACACTAAATTCCAATAGCTAAGCTTTTGGAATTTTGTAGATCTGAATCGGCTGCCTTAGTCTCAAATATTTGCTTTTTGGGATAAAATAGAACAATGCCATCAGTTTATTAGCAATCAGACAATTTAAACTTTTTTGGATATTGCCCAAGAACTTTCCCAAAAGAATACTGTAATCTGGATGAAATTCCAGTGCAACCTAAGTAAATATTAAATATCTCTTACCTCTAATATTTGCCGCCCGTATGTTTTTATTTGCTGGAGTTCAAGGCCCTGAATCTTCTTAGGGTTGCAGTACTTCTTTAGAAATGGGTCTTTTGGTTTTGCCTTTGGAAAAGCACAAAGAGGATATTAAGAAAGCAGCAGAGGGTCTGAATTCCACATGTAGCCTCCTCGAACAGGCAGGACTCTAAGCAGCTGGGGGTGGCAGATGAGGTCAGCTCGTGGGATGTGGGTTTTTAAATTACAAGACTCTGTACAGTTAATAGAAAGAGGCTGACCCGAGTTCCATCCTTTCTCTGTTCCAGTGCAGATGGGCCTGGTCTTGGCCTTAGCAGACCCCAAAGTCTTGTTTTCCAACTTTACTGAGATAGTTCAGTATTGTTTTGTTAAGTGAAAGACACAAACTTTAAAACTGACCTAAGAGAGCAGCCTATAATGGTAATGGACATAATCATTACCTGTTCAACCTTCTTTCATTTGGGGAAAGGAATGCTCTTTAACAAGACTCGGTAGTTTTACTGCTAAAATCAAAATAAATTCCAAATCAAATCAAACTTAAAATAAAACCCTCAGGGCCTAACTTCCGGAATCTTAGGGATCAAGTATCTGCAAGAGGTTCTGAAGGGATTGAGAACTTCTTTATGACCATGAACTTGCACCACGAGTACCTTGTAGATCAGGTCCTTCAAAGTTCCTTTTTCATTAAACATCCTAATAAGCAATGCAGAGGACTCATTAGCTGTGGCAAAGGTGACCCGAAATATATAAGGGTGCTGCCAAAACAAAAAAGAAATTCACATTTATTCGCATCAGCATCTGGGTCCTTTGAGATCAAGAATCTGGTTATACAGAGTTAAGCACCATCTCAGCAGTTTAGTTGCACATAAATGTGGGGATGTTCCCTGAACATGTGGCATTTTCTTATCAGATAATCAACTAGCATGTCGTTCTTCAGGAGACAGAAGGAACATACACTATACTGACAAAGGGACACAGACAACTGGCATGGTGAGCTCTCCCCGTGAAGGCATCTGTCTGGGGATGCACATGCTCTGAGCTCAGGCACAAGTCTGGGGGACAACGGTTTTCATATTCTGCCTCTGTACACTGGTAAAGAATACAGCCAAACCTAGCACAGCCAAGTGAGGACCAGGATAAATGCGTCTCCATTCACAGCATTGCCTAACATTTCACGCTGCTGTTTGGTGCCAAGCCAGGGAGCGTAAAAGCCAGAAAAGCAAAAAAGCAGCATCTTTTGGCATCTTGGCCCTTATCCAAAGCAGCTAGCATGAATCTTCCCGTCCTTCTTTTGCAGGGTGCAGTATGATGATTCAGTGTCTTCCTGAGGTGGGGTCATTGACGTCAACCAAGTGGGGGTGGACAGTAAGACAAATTATTTAATGGCTGAAAGTCCTCATATGACCTGGAATTTTGGTTACATGAACCAACTGGCTTCAGGCAGGTATTACAATGTCCATTTGCTCAAATGAGTACCATTAAAATTTAAACCCACAGGACGTGAGCTGGGCAAAGGTTTGGGAGGGCAGGGGTTGAGTGGGTTGGGGGATGGAAGGGTGTGTCCAGGAAAATATAGTCCTTGATCATGAAGCTTCTTCTGACCACCACATCAAAATGACTGCTGTTGATACTGTAACAGCTTAGTACAATATAATTCATATACCATCATAATTCACCTATTTGTAGTGTACAATTCAATGGTTTTCATATATATGGAGCTGTACAAACTACCACACAATCTAGTTTTAGAACACTTTCATCACCCCAAAAAGGAACCCAATGAATAAAATAAAAATCCTTGAGTTCAAACTGATATAAATAGACAAAGAAGAGAGACTAGGAAGCTCTTCCTTACAGTACAATGCCAACTGATAAACATAAGAGGAATGATGGGGTTGTTGGAAAATCTCAGTGAAGCTAAACCTAGTGGAGCTTTGATAAGAACAGGACATTTACACAGTCTCAAAATATCTCCCTTATTAATTCTTGTTACTTATTTGATGAAAATAAATTAAGGATGGGCACAAATATTTAGCCTGTGGCTCTTTTTCTTTTTAAATAAGAACAGGGGCGCCTGGGTGGCACAGCGGTTAAGCGTCTGCCTTCGGCTCAGGGCGTGATCCTGGAGTTATGGGATCGAGCCCCACATCAGGCTCCTCCGCTATGAGCCTGCTTCTTCCTCTCCCACTCCCCCTGCCTGTGTTCCCTCTCTCGCTGGCTGTCTCTATCTCTGTCGAATAAATAAATAAAATCTTTAAAAAAAAAAAAAAAAGAACAAAAAACTGGAAGTGGTCCAAATGTCTTGTAGAAGATTAGTTGAATAAACTGAAGTACAGCCAATGATAATTCTATGCAGCCAGTAATAATGATATTATACTATATTTATTCAACATAAAAGATGTGCATGGTGTACCATTAACCAAAAAATCAGGTTTTAAAACAATATGTGTATAATTTTTCAAAAATAACCACATAAAGTTCTAGAAAAGCAACAACTAAACATTTTGGTTCATACTCCTGGTTGGCTGGGATTACAGGTGAGTTTCATTTTCTCATTTTTGCTTGTCCATGTTTTCTGACTTTTCTACAATTAATACACACCACTGATCTGCACTACCTTCTTTTTTAAAAAGCACAACCATTAAAGGAAATTTGGAATTGAATGCTGAGAGCCTATGTCACACAACTAATCACACACAAAGACCACAGCATTCTTCTTGGCTACACTGCACACCTCATTAAAAGCTTGGTTTTGCTAGCTTGACAAGACACTCTATCTTCAAAAATGAATCTGCCAACCCAGCTGGACAGGTCAGCATAATTGTGCTCATGAATGACTCATTCTAGGGTCCTGTATCCTTGTGCAGACCACAGATAAAGAACATCAATACTAACTCCCTTTTCCGGCCAGATTAGTCTTTTCCTGAAGACATTCTGCATATATTCTGAAATATATTGATGTGGTTCTTTCCACTACAGGCCTTGGATCAGAACTGTACATTAGCATAAATAATGCCAGGCACTCCTAAAGGCCAACTAGTTGGCCTGTGAGAAGAGTGACTCGGACAGCAAAAGGGCTCTTTGTGCCTTCCCTCACCTAGCTTGTCTAAATCCATATTAGTTCTGTCTTCTCGGGTGAGAAACCGATTTTTCAACTCCACGGATAGAAGAAACATCCTCACTGAGAACAAAGTGGGTGCTTTCCTACTCGGATATTTGCTGAAAACACATGTAAGCATTTAAATCATCAAGTTTCATGGGCTGTGCCGATGTCCTGAACGCCACTTACACGGCCTCTGAACTACGGAGCAGCCCTGAGCAATTTCAGTGTGAACTGAAATCCACTGCACCCCTCCATGCTCTTGAGCCTACAGACTATTTCTGGCTCTTCTGTCTATGGTCACCTACAAGGAAACACTCTTAACCTCTCATCAGGACCTAGAATGATAGAAGGGCTTGGGGCGCCTGGCTGGCTCAGTCAGTAGAGCATATGACTCCTGATGTTGGAGTTGTGCATTTGAGCCTCACGTTGGGTGTAGAGATTACTTAAAACTAAAATAGGAAAAAAAAGAAAAAGAATAGATGGGCTTGTACTTACCAAACAGGAAGGCAGAAGTTTGATTAGACACTGAAAATCTTTATCTGACAGATACTTGTCGGGACCAAGGTCAGCCTGAAAACATGGGGGAAAATATCAGGGTGTTGCTTTAAATTATCAAAATCAAAATTCCTTGTAAACCTTTCCTTTTTTATCATTTGTCCAAATATATGACTGTAAACCAAAGATGAGAGCCACACAAAGTCTTGCTGCCTCAAGGCTTTTCTGGAGAGGCAGAATGCAAACGTATAAATACCAGGACTTAACGACACTCTTGGGTCATGGGTATTAAGGAGGGCACTTGTTATTATGAGCACCGGGTGTTGTGTGTAAGTGATGAATCAGTGAATGCTACTCCAGAAACCATTATTGCACTGTATGTTAACTACCTAGAATTAAAAAAACAAAAACAAAAAAAAAGATTTTAAAAAAGCCAAAAACTATGCTTTTATCAAATTCCATTAGCCAAACCACTAGAAGGCCTGAAATGAGAGGTAACATAAAGTAATGCCCAAGTATTTCTTCTTTAAAACAAACTGCAAAACTGCCAATCCTAAAGAGGTTCCAGAACTATGTTAAACTGTTCCTGTTTCTTTCCAGATGTTTACTAGTTGATCAAATACAATCATATGGATATAACCAAATGAATAAGCGAAGTGACTCAAAATGACTCTCCTTTGATGTGGGGCTGAAGAGGCCTTTACAACATCACTCAGAAGCACATACAATTTCTTAATTATCTTTTTTCAATATCTGCTTTCATAAACCCATCTCAAGTCCATGAAAGGAGACTGAAGCAAAAAACCAGCTTACCCAGCTTAACACTAGCCGTTCCTTTGGCTGATTTTTAATCTTCATCAAAAAATATTTCTTCCTTATCCTCCAACCTGCCATAAAAGCAGAGATGTAGTCACAGCAAATCATTTTTACACCAATAGATAGAAGTTTCATCAACTAAGTGATTAAAAAAATTAAGATTGGCAATCTTATCCATAGCAATACAGGCACCAGTAAAAACAGAACCTGATAATATTGACATGGGAAAGACTGCACTTAAGAAAAACAAAACAAAACAAAACAAAACCCCAAAACGAAAAAAACCCATAAAAAACACAACAACTGCAAACAAAGAAACTATTCACGGGAACAGGAAAACGGGCACTTCAGTTGAGGTGTAGTGAGAAAGAGAGACGAAGAATAATGATGGATGGTTCCGAAAGTACACATTACTACCCCCTGACTCTCCAGGGGGTACTTTACCCGAGATTCATTAAGTATACAAGTTACGGACTGCGTCTTCAAGCAGTAGGAAGGCAAAAAGAAGAAGAAATCACCTGCACTGAAGAGCTTTCTTGGGCTACAGATAGGAAAGCGTGACAGAGAGTCCAGTTCTGTGGTCTGTTTGGACAGACCAGGCATGCGTCAGTTTCTCACCTATGTCTTTCAATGGTTCTACCACCTCCCACTTTGGTTC
>NW_024423786.1:31940614-31944271 GCF_017311325.1 Ursus maritimus
AGACTTGCTGTAAGGCGATCTCTGCAACGACATTTTAGAAACTCATCAGTCCAACCGATCAGGAAAGTACCACATGGTTAAGATGTTATTCTTGCAAATGAAATCTTTATAAGTCTATGACCTTCTCAAAAAGCTTAATTACAAAAAATAAAAAATAAAAAAAAAGCCAGAGAGTAAGTGTGCAATGTAGTATTCTAGATCGGATCCTAGAACAGAAAAAGGACAGTAGTGGAAAAACAAGTGAAATCTGATGAACATCTGTAGTTAACAGTAATGCACCAGTGTTGATTTCTTAGTTTTGATAAATGTGCCATGGTTATGTAAGATGTTAATAGGAGGGGAACTCGTTGAGGGGTGGTATATGGAAACTCTCTGTACTAGCATTGCTGTTTTTCTGTAAGTCTAAAATTATTCTGAAGTAAAAAGTTTATTAAGAAGAGTAATTACTAATGATGTGAAAAATATACAAATACATATTTTTTAAACTGAAAGATTTAAAATATGTAAACTAGGAGGCATAAGCCAGATATATGCACCAGGCCACAACCCAAGCACAAAACTCAAAATGTGTTCTGAGGTCAGCTCAGAACAGTATTTATGTTGCTCTAAGTGATATTTATCCTGTCTTCATTCCTCATGGAATTATAGCTTTCACCAACAAAGAAGCGATTAGCCTTAAATACATATTGGAAATAAAAGCCAGTGTTTTAGAAAAACATCTACGTACAGCAACAATACAGTTCTATTGTGGGATGTTACCATACCCCTGTTTACTGAAAAAAATCCATCCCCCTTTTTGTGTTCGTTTATCATAAGAACGTTTCCCCTTTTTAAGAAGACAATGAGAAGAGGAAGTTCTTTAAAGTTCACTGTATTAAGAAATTATCAGAATAACTGTGCTTTTACATTTCCTGCAAAAAGAAACATCCGTAATTTGCTCTTTTCCTTCAACACAATGAGAAAGGGAAGCTCTCAGATCCCTGAGAGCAAACAGCAATACTGCAGATTCACTGTGGAATTTCACCTCCGCCCAGCATCAGTGGCATTCCAGGCCAACTGGTGAGGAATGAGATTCGGCAGAAATGCTCTCCATATGTCAGAATGACCTTGTCTGGAATTACCATGCCTGGTGCTTGGCAAACAATGTGATTCTGATATATTTTACAGTACATCATGAGTTAAGACATTCAGGGAAGAAAACAATCTACTAACTATTGGTTTACTGACTCGAAATGTAAATTGTTGATGCTATCCACACAGAAGAAAACATGAGATGACCAGATACAAAACTGACTTCATTTACATTTGTTCTAACTACCCCAAAGTGACAAATCATTTGGAGGGATCAGTGTGGCAGAAGCATATAAAATTTTCATAATTAATGCTGGGAACTCTGTTGAGTTAATGTTGATACAACGTTGATATAAAATGTTTTTAAGCATTTCCAAAACAACTTGAACAGAAACAATCGTAAAAACGAACATAAACAAACTAAAAAGGCATTATTTTCAGTGAAGATCATATCAACTTTGGGAAGGAGCATGAAAAATAATTTTCTAAATACAGTACAATGTCATTCTAAGAGAGTGTAAAGGACAGTCGGTTTGTAACTAACAGTGACTCATAATTCCCCACAAAATCATTAGTCAACATTTATCGTATGCTACTACGTACCATACATTGTTCTAGGAATGGGGGAAATAGCTGTCAACAACTGGAACATGCGGGATTTGTTGCTGATAAATTGAGGACTGGGAAATAGCTTTTTTTTTTTTTTTTAAACCTTAGGGAATCAGGAAATTGTAGAAAGGACATTTTCTTTCCCCTGAACTATGATTTATTGTCCAGTAAATCACATGACTACCAAACTTCCAATACGAATCCGCCCCCCCACCCCCAGGTTCAGGAAACACACTTCAATCCTAAGCATCTGCTCCTCTGCTTAGAAGCATTTACCAGCAACCCATCTCCTTACAAAATCAAGGCCAAGCTTCTAAACCTAAGTGTTAACTCAGCTCTGGCTTTAACTTGACTTTCTGTCTTTACGCCTCCACACAGGTAGTGTGGTGCCTAGATTTACCTGCCTTGACCCCTGAAGACAGGACCGACCCCACCCCTCCGCATTTTCCATTCCTGTCCACCTATCCCTCAAGGCTCAGCCCAAAGCCGGCCACTCCTGAGCCAGGTCTCCCCCAGCCTCCATCCTCTGTACATTCCCAGAGCTACGTGTGTCCTTCTCCTACGGGATTCACCCAAGGTTGGTCCTGTGTTAGGGCTACTCTCTTCCACTAGACTGTGAACTCTGGCTGTGAAGGCTACGTCTTAATCTGAGTAAAAGCCCACTGCCACATGGAAATATTTTTTTCTCTCCTGCAGCACTGGCCCTTGCCTTTTGGCCTGGCTAACTTCTACTTATCCTTAAATCTCCATGTAGGCATCAATTCTTCTGGAAGCCTTCCTCCACCTTCAAAACTGGATCATCTGCACCCCTACTCCCACCCTCAAGGTGCTGGGCCATGTCTACTCTGCCAGAGCCTTCACCTGTCAATCCCCCTGCAGAAGTGCCCTGGGGTGGGGGTAGGGGACTATGCTTTCCTTAATGCTGTATTTGTAGCACCTGACAGAGTATGCGCTCAATAAATACTTGATGAAGCAAGAACTAGGGGTTCAATACATGTTCGATGCATGTGGACACTCGCTCCCATTAGAACATGAAATCCATGCGAAGAAAGGCATCTGCCCTTCCATTTCTTTAACACTGACGGACACATGGGGAAAAACTGCATGTTCAGGAAATGCTGAGAAACAAGCCCCAGACAGGAAATGCAGAGCAAGGCCTTTAGGCCCACCCTGTGCTTCCCGCAGAGCTCTGACTTCTCAGCTCAGAATGTACCAGCTGCCCCCACTGTGTGCAGCCTCCAGGCCCACGATCATTGCAGAGAACAGACTCCAGCCCTGCAAGCGGGCTCCAGATCCCCGATCCACTACAGCAGGTGGCGCCACAGAGGCCTGCACCATGGACTTGGGCCTAAAAAATGGCTCCAACGCACCCAGCTGGTTCCAAATATAAACCCCCACCCGCAACCCTCCCTCCGTCCTTCTATCCTTTAGCCCACTACTACCTGACCTACTCATAGGGTTCCGGGGTTTCAGGACTACAAGAGGGCCTGTACAATGCCTGCCTACCTCCCTCCCTCTCCTCTTGGTCCATAGGTCAGGACCTGAGGCTCACAGAGGGGAAACGCTGCTGACGACAAAGCTGGGGACCAGGATCCAAGCCTCCATACTTCTGGTCCAAGTGACTTCTGCAATGGACATTAAAAATCCCCTTATTCTGACGGGGTGTGAGGTTTGAAGTGGGAAGACAGCTACAGTGCACCGAGGCTTTTAAATGACAGAGCACCTTGTTAATAAGACGAATAAGGTGAAGTGTGCGTGGGGTGGGGGATGTGTGCGTGTGTTTTCCAATATAAGCCCATCATGACTGGAAGATACCTGTTCTCCCTGTAACAAAAGGTGGCCCTCAATTAGACTTGGTAATACAAATGGACACCTCACAACTCCCCCACAGAGCACCAAGGACCTCTGTTTCTTTGGTTATCTGGAGAACAGGGAAGGGAAGGGAAGGGAAGGGAAGGGAAGGGAAGGGAAGGGAAG
>NW_024423786.1:31944281-32035079 GCF_017311325.1 Ursus maritimus
AGGGAAGGGAAGGGAAGGGAAGGGAAGGGAAGGGAAGGGAAGGGAAGATCAGAAATCCCAGGCTGGAGAGCTGGGGAGGAGGCAGCTGCTGATACCCTGAAGTTCCTAGTTCCCCACCCCTGCGGACTAGGCTGGCATCACAGTCCCCCTCCAACCTGGCATCTTCAACCTCAGAGCAAGAGGCAGGAAAAGCGGCCTCGGAGACTTGGGCCACGGGAGCAGCTGAACTCAAATCCTGCTGAAGCAGAGCGGGGTGGTGATCGCAGACCATCTGGAAACAGGTAAGAGGTAGAGACCTTATCCATATGAAAGGGGGGAGTGACCCTGCTTAGAGAAGAGCCACACGTTGGCGGTAGGCAGAGTGCCGTGCCCTCGGGAACCAGAGGCCATGGTTTGAGTTTCGGGAAGCCAGACAAGTCTGCCTGGTTTTCCGGGGATTGGCTCGGTCAAGCTGGTGCAGAGGAGGATGCCTGGGCTCCCCTTCCCTGAGGCGGCTAGTGAGTCACCCTAGAAGCAAGACAAGTTCTGACGTTTCATTCAAAGGGGGCAATAAATCAGCATCCATCCCTTATTGTTTCGTTACAGGACTGTGTCCTCTAAACAGCACAGCTTCTTCAACATTCGGGTTCCGGTGGGAGTCTCTGGCAGCCTTCTTAGATCTCTGCCCACATTTGCTTTGGACTCCTGTCTGCCAAGCGGGGGAGTGGGGGTGGGGGGAGAGGTGGAGGAGGTGGAGGAGGAAAGGTCAAGTACAATAGCAGCATGGAGGGGTACAGAAGGAAATATAGGGATCAGGTAATCTTCCAGGGGCAAAGCAGCATTTTAACTGGAAAACACTCAGACATCGTACCCTTGTACAAGCTGATGAATGTGCAACCCTAGGTAGGGCCTTTCCTCTCAGGCTATCTCTTACCTGTAAATGAGTTAGTTATGACATGCCTGCTCCGAAATCTCTTCTAGCTCTGACCCCACGTAACTCATTGTACTCCCGGTACAAGCTCCCCTTGCACCAGCAACCCCCCCCCCCAAGGCCTGCACCCAGCACACAGTATAGGCATAGCAGACACTGAAGGTCTATGGAACAGAACGGACGGCATCATCCTGCGAGCACTGCACCTTGAGCCTTGCCCTCGGGAATACATCTGCAGACACTGTCGGGAAGTAAGTAGACAAACCAATGAGCACAGCTATGTTAGGGCTGATTTGACAACAGTCAATCCAGACGGCTCACCATCTGACAATGTGAGAACAATCGAGGTGAGGCATGGTAACTGAAAGCCCTGAGAGATGCTACTCTGGAGGAAGTTAAACTGTCCTGGAAGTCCCAGGCCTGTGATGTCTTTTCTCCCAGATGAATCAAAAAACAACTGCGGGAAGAATGAAAGCCTTGTAATAACTCAATGCTTGATTTCGTCGCTTAGAGTCAATGTGAGTTTGAACTAAACTTTCCTTCACCTGGTTGCATTCTAGAAAGGCATTTTTCTCACCTTTGCAGGTACTTCCATTAGAAGATAGGAGGTACACTCTATAGCAAGGCTTCTCAGACTTGAACGCATATGCAATTCCCCTGGGGACTTTGTTAAACTCAGATCCTGATCTGTAGGTTTGGGACGGGGCCTGAATTCAGCATTTGTGATAAGCTCCCAGCGATGCCAATGCTGTGGGTCAGACGACCACACTGTGACGTGAGGAGCAAGGTCCAAGGGCTATGGTTTTCAAACTCCAGCTGCATACTGGAACCTCTTGCGGAGCTTTACAAAGGAGGAGCTCCCCCAAGCCATAGATATTTTCATTTAATTGGCATGAGTACCTGGGCACCAAGATTTTTTTAAGCTCCCTGGGTGAGTCTATTATGCAGAAAAATTTGGTACCTGACAAGCAGTCCCCTATTTCCCTCTCTCCGAAACAGGAATAAAAGCGCCTCCCTTTAATTACTTCTAAAGCGGTATTGTGAGGACCTGAAATAGAACGTGTACACAATCTATTCTCTTAGCAAGGAAATCAGCTTATGAAAAATACCCGGAGTTCCACTAGGACTCTAAGCCTGGCTCAGCTTCAACAAATCAGTCGGACTCTCGTCACTGGCTCAGTTCTATGACGGTTTCCAGTGGTCTCTTCAAGGCCACACCAGGGAATACTGAATATTTAATCACTCATTCTGCTGACAACAGGCTCAGGTTATCAACGCCAGCTTTGTGTATAACTGGCACCCTTTCCACCTCAGTCCCCTGACTGATCCAGGGAAGGTCTGGAAGACAACTAGCTCGTCCTCAGGCTTTGCCTTGAGTGCGTCTCTGGGAGCAACTGGGAAGACACAGAAAGGACCCTTCTGAACCATGCGGTATAAAGTAATTCCCAGAAAAACCAGACATACTCTGTGTTGTAAATACAAAAACAGATCCAGATAAACATCAGATTGAGATTATGGTACAGATTATTGTGGATTATTTACTTTCTGTTCTGTCAGGGGAGACAATAAAGACAAGACTCTAAGACCCCGTAACTTCTCTTTCATATTCTTCTGTGCAAACACCACAAACATTTTAGAAGTAATTATTTTCTTCTTGTACTCTTACAGTAAATTACAACCGGGTAAAGCATTAATAAGCAAATAATGGCCTATAACAAATGTACACATGACCCCGTTTGGAAATAATTCCTCCCATGTGTTATCTCCAGCAAAGAACAGTGCCTCTGGAGTCACGCGACCGTCGCTCAGAGATCCCTTTGCTTACCAGTGTAGTTTGCAGAGTAGTTGTTTGGGTCTAAAAACTTCTTAACCAGCTCACAATTAGACAAGATATGATTTGTGGTGATAACGTTGAGATAGTTCTGAAGACCTTTCTGCCTCTCAGCTATGAATTCACGATCCATGTTACCAATCAATTTTTTGGGAGGAAGAGGTAGACTGAGGCCTGCAATCTTTAATGAAAAGAGAAGTGTTATACTCCTGTCATCCCCACATAAGAAGCAGTATCAGAATCCTGAGGCACCACATTTCATTCAGATGTGGCCTAATTTCAGTGCTATGATAGAAATGTGAAAAACTGCAACTCAGAATTGATAAAATACTGTATTAAGTACAGCAACTTTAAAACTTAATTTTTTTTAAAAAACTTTTTCTATCAAACTTACATGAACATCATTTCGAGACAGTCTTTTTACTCTAAGCAGCCCCGTGACACGCCCCTCCCCAACCACCTCTGCCAACAGGTGACCTAGCCATTATCCACTCCCCAGAGACAGCCACATCCAATTCTCTTAGCTGATCTTTTTGGCACAGGGTTCATTATGAATTGATTTTCATTGTTAGGTATTAATCTATTAATTTCCCATTATGGATTAAATTCTCTTTCACAATCCTGATCTCACCCCACACGCAACTTATTCCTAATCCCTCCAATATAGTTATAATTTTTTTTAGTGCAAAATTCCTATTTACGTTAGGTGATATGCACCACTGAGCCAGAAAGCCATGCTTACAATTCCTTTTTATCAGCTGGTCTTTTTTGTTTGTTTTAGGTTTCTATTCAACTCCAAACTCCCCATCTAAGCATATTCTCAACACATTCAGATACAAAGATGCATCAGTTTTGTCTTCTTGAGGAGTGCCTGCTCCAAGCAGGACTGGTGGTCCCCACTCCTGCTGGGCTGGCATCCTGGGACATCACACTAGGGATGCTTTTGCCCTTCTTCTGACGAACCCCATTTCTCTATCCATACCTTCCTTTTTTGTAGAAGAATCCCTGATTTTTGGTGGGCATACCCTCCGTCAGCTTCCTAAAAAGGGAGCCAGGGAGGTCAATTTTGTGAAAAGTTGCATGTGTAAATGTCTTTATGCTACCCGCACACTACAGTGATAGGGAATCTTGATGTGGAATTCTAAGTTCGAAATATTTGTTCTTTCAGAATTTTTAAGAACTACTTTATTGTCTTCTAGCTTCCGGTGCTGCTGTAAGCAGTAGATTCTTGCTTCTGTTTTTGGGGTGTGTGTGTGTGTGTGTTTTCCTCCCTGGAAGCTTCTAGGGTCTTCTCCTTGACCCCCGTTTGTGAATTTCATGTGCCTCTCTGCAGGTCTATTTTCACCCTCTGTGCTTAGTATCCAGCCCTTTCTATCTGGAAATGAACATCCTTGCGTTCTTTGGTATTTTCTGGTATTAGGTCATTATTTCTTCCCCTCTGTGCCCTTTGCTTGCTTTTCCTGGGACTTATTCCAGTGCTGGGCCTTCTAGACTGGTGGTCTTCTATTCTCACCTTTTCTCTCTTATTTTCCACCTTTGTTAAACAATATTTTTCCCTACTGAAAAATTTTTCTGGGATAATTCCTTTATCATTCAGCTCTTCTAAAGAGTTTTCATTTCTACTATTATCTTTTTTTAATTTCTGAGTACTTTCTTTTCTTTAGTAGCATCTTGAATGTAATGCAATTTCTTATCTCTCTGAGACCATAAAAGATAATCTTTCTGAAGAGCCTGAAATGTTCCTCTTACTGCATATATTCTGCTTCCTGGAGGGTTTTTTTTTTTTTTCCTATTTGTTTTCATTGTTATCTTTTATGTTAGAAGTATTCCTTAGGGGGCGGTGCCTCAGTGGCTCAGTCAGTTAAGTGTCTGCTTTCGGTTCAGGTCATGATCTCAGGGTCCTGGGATGGAGCCCTGGGTCAGACTCCCTGCTCAGCAGGGAGTCTACCTGTCCCTCTCCCTTTCCCTCTGTCCCCTTGTCTCTCTCTCAAATAAATAAATAAATCTTTTTTTAAAAAAAAAGTGTTCCTTAGAAATCTGGCGATGCTGGGACAACAAAAGCCGACTTAGAAGTGCTCGGTGAGTGGCCGGGGCCTATCTGCTGTGGGTTTTATTTTAGCACAGGACTTGACTCAGCTATTTCATTGGGAAAACCTGTAATCTCAGCATCTTTAGCTCTTTCCTCTTAAACTGGGCAGATCCCCCTCCCCCCCAATCTTCCAATCCCCTGCCTGAAGGGTATAGGTCTGACTACCAATATTCCGGGAGCTAAAAGGAAGAAGGTTTGCAGAAGGGGGCAAAGGTGGGGGTGAGAGCCAGTGCTCACACGTATTATGTAATTCCTGCATTCCCCAGTCCAAAGACTGGTCTCCCCTCTCCAGAGAATAAACTTCCAGAAGGGCAGGCATAAGTTGCTAGATGGGGGAAGATCTGGGGATCTGACTGCTTCTTAAACGTACTCTCAACTCCTGATTTCAGCTTGACCTTGCCCCACACTGGAAGCAGCACTTTGCGCTAAACCTTTTGGAGGTTCTGTACTGTAAAACAGGACCCAATGGGGTTATCCATCCCCCCTCCCCGCCCAGCTCAGAATTCTGCCCTCCTATATCTCCTTAATTGGTTAGCTCTCATCCACTGGATTTGCAGCTTCAAATGTTTTGTTGTGATTTTTATCTTTTCCTATTCTACTTGTCCTTCAGGGTGTGTGTGTGTGTGTGTGTGTGTGTAAAGATCAACTTACTGCTGTTGTAGAGTGGCTTCAGGAGGAAGGAAAAGTAAATGCAGGTGGCTCAGCTTGTCATTTTCCAGATCACTTAAAACTTTGTGAGTCTATTTTTTAAACTTGAAAAACAAAAGCATCAGGGATGCCTGGGTGGCCTCAGTGGGTTAAGCTGCCTTCAGTTCAGGTCAGGATCCCAGGGTCCTGGGGTCAAGTCCCACATTGGGCTCCTTGCTCATTGGGGAACCTGCTTCTGCCTCTGCCTTCTACTCCCCTTGCTTGTGCATGCTTGCGCACGCTCTCTCTCTCAAATAAATAAATATTTTTTTAAAAAAAGCATCAGAATGGCATCTTAATTTAATGAGCAAAATCACTTTCAAAGAGCAGTTGTACTCTACACTTAAAATGCTTAGATTAGAACAGGCAAGTGACATGCATACTGATTGAAGGGATCATCTTAAGAGAAGGGCATCTTTAATTCAGGAAAGGATGTAATCTAAACCACCCATGTGGGCAAACCGAACTTAGCCTGTTCCACTCTGTATTTTTCAAACAACAGTGAAGACCTTGAACTCAACATTGGACATGATGAAAGGCTGGCTGACAATCCTAAATTGCCTATTTCTCCAGCATAATTTTTAAAATGTGTCCGAGCATACTTAGAATGAATTTTCTATCATGGCATAATACACTGCCAGGTAAGACACATAAATTTCAGGTCATTTTCCTCATTCATACAATTAGGCCTTACCTAATAGCAGTTTCCTTATTAATTAAACAAAAAGCATACTTCAGAAGAAAGCACATCACTCAGCTAGTACACATCCAGTGGAATCACTTTATTACTATTATTATTATTATTATTCCAGAGCACTGAGTATTAGAGTAATCAAAGGTACTACTAAAAACACAACTGATATTTCTTTTAAAAATCCTTTTATTGGGGCATCTGGGTGGCTTAATCCATTAAGTGTCTGCCTTGGGCTCGGGTCATGATCCCAGAGTCCTGGGATCGATCCCCACATCAGGCTCCCTCTCCCCATCCCCACCCCCCTGCCCGCCATGCGCATGCTCGCTCTCTCAAATAAATTATTTTATTTTTTTAAGATTTATTTATTTATTTGAGAAAGAGAGAGAGCACAGAGGGAGGGAGAGGGAGAAGCAGACCCCTGCTGAGCAGGGAGCCTGACAAAGGGCTCCATCCCAGGACCCTGGGATCATGACCTGAGCCTGAGGCAGATGTTTAACCAACTGAGCCACCCCGTGCCACTAAATAAAATCTTTAAAAAAAAAAAAAACCCTAAAAGATAAAAATTATTTTACTAAGTTGCAGAATATAATCTCATTTGTGTGTGTGTGTGTGTGTGTGTGTGTGTGTGTGTGTGTTTAAGCCCATGGCTGTGGTTATATATGCAACAAAAAATGTCTAAAAGGACTCATACTACCTCCTTGAGAACAGCTAACTCTGGGAGCAGGATCAAGTCCTGCATGGGGCTCCCTGTTCAGCAGAGAACCTGCTTCTCCCTCTGCCTGCCTCTCCCTCTGCTTGTGCTCTCTCTCTCTCACACAAATAGATGAATAAAATCTTTAATAAATAAATAAATAAATAAATTTTCTATACTATGAAATGTTTACATTTCTCATTTACTAATTTTTTCAATTAAAGAAAAGAACAATTCATGCTTATCAAACTGATCATGTACACAGCAAGGATCCTTAAAAATTACCATGAATCAACACAGTCGGTTAAGTGTCCAACTCTTGGGGGGCGCCTGGGTGGCTCAGTCAGTTAAGTGTCTGACTTTGGCTCAGGTCATGATCTCAGGGTCCTGGGATCAAGCTCTGAATTGGGCTCCTTCCTCAGCAGACAGTCTGCTTGTCCTCTTCCTCTGACTCTGTCTCTTCCCCTCCCCTTGTGCTCTCTCTCTCTCAAATAAATGAATAAAATCTTTAAAAAAGTGTCCAATTCTTTGTATTGGCTCAGGTCATGCTCTCAGTCCTGTGACTGAGCTCCACATCAGACTGTGCTCAGTGCAGAGTCTGCTTGAGATTTTCTTTCCCTGTCCCTCTGTCCCTCCCCCTATGCTCTAAAATAAATAAATCTTAAAAAAAAATACACATGAAGGAGGGCACGTATTGCATGGAGCATTGGGTGTCATACGCAAACAATGAATCATGGAACACTACATCAAAAACTAAACGTGTACTGTATAGTGACTAACATATCATAATAAAAAATACATATATATGTGTGTGTGCGTGTGTATATATGTATATGTGTGTGTATATATATATGTATATGTGTGTATATATATACACATATATATAGAATTACCATGTACCAACGTCAGCACATTTGCCTGCACTACCTGTCTGACAGCAGACCCAGATGAATCCCACATGACTCAGAATGTAAAGTCACATCTACATCATCGGATTCAAACCCCCAAAACCCCAAAAGGGCTATTTTTCATTCATGGTGAGGATATGAAAATGAGATTGATAAGGTATTTGTTTTGAACTTTGTGGCCTCCAAGCTTCCACCAACCTATTTGTTCAAGCTTCATTTCACTTTAGGAAAATGTATTGATCTGCCCAGACATCCCATCAGCTCTTCCAAATCATCAGGTGAAACAAAGTGTTCTTTGCCAACAGCTGCAATTATAGCATCTCTGCTATGCCAGTCAGCTAGACAGACGGGAGGTTGTTTCCTGCTCTGCCTTAAGATCTCACAATAAATACTTCTACAAGTATTACTAGTATGTAATATGTGTGTTATTTTAAAATCTTGCCTTTCAAAAAAGATTAGCATTCGAGCGACACTTACTTCCTCTTTTAGCTTTCTCCCAGAATTTCTAAAATGTTTGCCAATTATAGAATATAAAATTTAGAAGTCCAATGACTCATTAGGAGGGAGGGAAAGAGAATATTAGCACAGAGAGCCATCAAGTCTCTATGCAATAACTCCCTAGACACCTCTACATTGATGCTTCAAGCCATGACACCTCACCATCCCATTTTCGAGAGCTTTCCCCTTTAATATGCCCTATGAATTCCCTTCCTGAGTTCCTTATATACAGGAAAGAGAACAAGAAAGCCAGTGGAGAAGTCCCCAAACACCCATCCATAACACCTGTAGAGTGATAAGGCGAAGGGGAATAATCACCAAAGTGAGGTCTAGAGCCCATAATCTGACCCGCTAGTAGAGGCCTCTAAATGACATGACAAACTATATTGCAGTTTCAAGAAAACTAGCTCTGTCTGGAGGAGGAACCTTCAAACTCTGAATCCGTTAATCTTTCATTTTCATGATCAGATCTCAGTGGTCTACCAATTGCCTTCAACCTTATTCCAGTGAGTATTCTAGGGAGTTCTGAGCTCTCAACAGACCCTTAATTTGTCCCAATATCCCCCCAGTGTACAGCAGAGTCTCTCCTGTGTCAATGGAGGGCAATAAAACTCAAATCACAAAGCATCTGTGCTACAAGAGACCTGAGAAGTCATCTGGTTCAACCCCTTGTTTCAGAAGGAAAGTGAGGATGGGGAGGGAAAATAAATGGCCCAAGGTCTCTCTGGTGTAAGGGGCAGAGTCTGGGCTCCTTCCCAACCTGAGCATTCCCAGCTCAGTCCCTATCATTTCAGCTCCTGCTCCTTTCTTTTGTTTTGTTGTATGTGATCTCCCTAGATGGTTACTGATTTGATGTTGCCTTTAAAACAAGGTAGTGATTCGGGATGCCTGGGTGGCTCGCCTGGGTGGCTCAGTCGGTTGGGCACTGACTCTTGGTTTCGGCTCAGGTCATGATCTCAGGGTCGTGGGATCAAGCCCTGCCTGGCGGGCTCCCCACTCAGCAGGGAGTCTGCTTATCCCCCTCTCTCTGCACATCATCCTCCTCACATGCACCCCCCAAAAAATAAATAAATAAAAATCTTTAAAATAAGGTAGTGATTCTTCTTTACCACAAAATATGCTCATTATAGAAAGTTATGAAAATGTACCTTTCTTTTTCTATTTCTTTGCTTACATAGCTTTTATCTGTTTGTTTATAGAGAACTTGGAAAGTACAAAACAGTATAAAGAGCCAGAAAAAAAAACACATAAAACCCATAATCCTGCCACCTGGGGATCACCATTGTTAAAAGTTTGGCATATTTCCCTCCAATCCTTTTTTCTAAACAGTTCATGTAATTATATTACATTGCATGTATAATTTTACATCCTGCTTTTTTTTTTTCACTTTGGCATCTTTCCTATTGGAGTCAGACAACTCTGCATATGTGTATTATATTTCTCTTTCTTCAGTGGGAATTCATTTACCCATCAGAAAGGGTAATCAGACACTGAAAAGCATGGTCACAGTTTTATTCTGTGGTTTTTAGAGTCTTTTTGGTCTGTTTTACGGAGGTTGTTTTGAAATTATTTTCTTGCCAAAAAGCTGTATGTACTTTCTTCTGTTTGTTTACTTGGATCTAGAAAAACCTCCCACTGAAATGATGTCTGGCCATATCCTGCCTAGCATAAGCCAACATCAATACACGTGGATATTTGCATTTGAAATAAAATGCACACTGAAAGTGCCTGTTTTAAAAGGGAAAATTACACTGAAGCAAAAATAAAATTCTATTATATTAAAAAGGCCATAATTGAATAGAGATTCAACCTTACATCCCCTAACCAAGAACAAATAGGAGCTAAAACCCTCAGCTCCTCCCCCCCCACCCATTCTTGAGGGCTGGGCCTAGACAATTTCAATTTCAGAAACCTTCCTCCCATGAGTCTTACTCAGTCCTGGCTGAAAGACACTGTACAGAGATAGCTGGGCAAAGATTCACTTGTGCATCAACGTGAAAACACACAGTAGGCTCAATGTTAACTCCCAAATGCTCACGCCATTGTGGAAATGCTGCCTGGAAACGTCTGGAGAGACTTGTGGAGAAAATCCACTGCTGGAATGAACTACACATTGGTGCCTTATCCACAATGTCATCACAGACAAAGCTTTTGTCTAAGTGGAAAGAATATGCCATAAAAATCCATAAATGAAACCAATTAAACCCATCAATGAGAAGAATTTGATCTCTGCCAATATTTTATCTGGAGATTTAAATTGGTCATACTACAATTAAAATTTAAAAAGCCAACATTTGTCAAATGCACGACCATCTGTCAATTACATAAAGGTCTGCAGACACTCAAGCCAATTCTATCAGAGGGCAAGTTAGGCATTCATGTTTTCAGCAGGGTTGTACATAATGTTATAGTTTGGACTCTACATATGCTGTTTTCCAAAGCCTGATCAATAACCATGGCCTTCTAAAAGAAAGGAAGCATGTTGCTCGCTCTCAGCCAGCAGTCCTCCTGACCTTTGTGGACAGGACCAGAGGTCACTCGGAATAGGTAATAAGTGATGGCCAGCTCACCAATGAAAAGGGAGCAGTGCTTCACCTCCTGGCTGAACTGGTCACAAGCCAAGCGCTCTGGCTCAGGTTTTACGTTACCAATCAAACCTGAGATGTGACCCAAGCCCAGCGGTCTGCAGTACCCATGGCACTTGAAGACCAATCTGCTGAATGGAGACGTGGGAGCTATTGCCAGTACTTCCCATGGTGCTAAAGCCCCTCTAGGACGCTTCCATTGTGACCAGCACAACTATTTCCAGAAAAAGACGCTGCAGCTCACCCCTCTTTCCGTTATGGCCACCAAGTTAGGAACATTTAAATCAAAGGGATTTAGAAATAGGTATTTAAGAGAAAAAAGTTACACTGAAAAATGATGTCTCTAGTTACTTCTGAGTATTGATCTGCAGCCTAGCTCAGTGGTGAGAGTCTGAGCTCTAAGTGAACGGCTCCAGCAACCCAGCTAGTCATTCGTCATCTGTGCAAAGGAGATGATACACAGCACCCCATGACTGTGCGAAGGAGGCAGTCTCGCACAAAGGTACTCACTTGCAAGGTGACTATTATAAATGACATGTTTGTTCCCAAAAGTTTATTTTTAGAGCCACGTATCAGCTGTTTATATTATAAGTCTATCTCTTCCACCAGGAAAATCTGCTAATTTTTTGTTCCTGATATTGCTGTTTCAAACCAGCATCTAGGACACCCCAGGCAATGACCGTGTGTCATTAGTGTTTCCAAATATTTACCTGCAAGCTGTTGTTCAGTAAATCAAAGTCACTGTATCTCCTCACGATCTGTAAGACAAGACGGTGGTGTTTTCATTCGCCAAAGACCATCTCTTTTCATTTCCTTATTTAATATTTATTGGCATTCTAGGGCTGAGGCACTTGAACTAAGGGTAGTAGGGCTTATAGCTGGTGCTTAACTTGCTTAACTGGACAGGCCCAGAAAACAGACCTAACAGTGCCCAGAGCTGGCTGGGCCATGGGAAACTGATTAACACCAGTCAAACACACAAGAAGCCAATAGGTAATAGAGAATGATGATGTATTTGTTTTTAGGGTGAACGGCCCTTTAAATATCTTTCTCATTAACCAGGCACCTGGAAAGATTAATTAATGATTTACCCAGGGGAAAAAAAAAAAGTTTTACTGAACATGAAATCAAAGTAAAAGGAACTGGACAGCTCTGAGGCCCTTTCATCCTTGCCCTGATGAAAATGTTCCCCAGTGGAAAGCCTACTGTTCTAGAGACAGGACTGTACCTGCAGGCAGAGAGGCCACACCTCTCCGGCTTTCCCCGTGCTTCCCCTCTTGGCAGACAGTCTACTTTGCATTGTCTATACACTCTGTCTTAGTTATGCTGATGCCACTGATTAGGCCAGAGTCAAATTCCACTAGTTCTTCAGGCTCTGGGCAAGGAAATTATTTTGCTTTTGAACGGTTTGACTTCAACCTTATTGATGACTCTCAGAAGTTAGTGAGCAGAATTACCTCCCAATCTTCTAGGACTCTGCCCTCAGAGAATCTCCTACAGTAGGTCCACTGTGGGGCCCAAGAGTCCACATTTTTGTGAAGTATCCTGGGGATTCTAATACATTGTATCTGGAAAACTACACCAAGGACTGATTCCTCTGGCAGGACAATGCTGCTGCCCTGCTTGTCAATTATACATTAAAGAGTTAAACGTAAGGCCATCCTTCCTAAGTGCAAAGGAGCAAAAGGTAGCACAGTGGTTAATCACAGAGAACATACAGATTCCAAGCCTGCTCTCATCACTGATTTGTGTGACCGTGGCCTAGTTACTTACCCCTTCAATGTAAAATGGGGAGCTCCAATCATGCAGAACTGTTTTTAAAGGGTTAAATGAATTAATATGCCTGAACCAGTGCCTGACCGCAAATGCTCAATAGATGTTCAATAGTGTAACTGTTCACACAAAAAGCAGTTTGAAATTCCAGGCAAAGAAAAGACCTAGTGTGGGCCACTGTGGTCCAAGACTGCTTAAGGTGAGAGGTAGGATTCAAGCCTGAAGGACAAGGTAGGAATGTTTTGTAGTGCAGACGGGGAGGGTAATTATAATTACGAAGGCAAGAAAGACATGGCCACCCTCTGCAAGCCAACTGACATAGGAAGCACCTCTGGATGCAAGTAAGTTTTTTCTCTCTGAGGCCACCACTGAAGAGCACAGACCCTAGGGCCGTAAGGTGACCCTCACCTACAGCTGGGGGGTTGGGGGGGGGGCTGGCACTAGCATTTGCCTGTGAGTGGACTGGGGAGTCCATGAAATGCACAGGTTCCAAGCTGTACAATATCCAGGGTCCCGCCTAGCCTTTCCACCCAATGGACTTGACTGTCCCCATCTACGCCATGGCTGCAGGGGAGGAGGTACGAATTACTAAGAACAAAACAAGTAATCTGCCTACTGCCTAAGTATCCTACTCTGGGTTAAACTAGAGAACAAATTCCTAGATACTCTCTGTGGCAACATCATACCCAAATTAAACCAAACAAATGGGAACAGAAAAGCTTTGGAAATAAATATCTTAAAGCCTAAGGTTTATATCTAAAAGAAACAGGATTCATATTTATGCATGTTTTGGTTTTTCTACATTTTTGGATGTCCCCGAGTCAGAATTTTATTTAAACCCTTAGACATTTCTATAGCGACAAAAAAAATGCTTACCTGCCAGCTGTTTTCTACAGAAATTCCTCTTTGCACCCGAATGATATATTCCTAAAAAAGAGGGGGGAAAGAGAATCAAAAACTAAGTGAAAATATCACATAAATTAGACTTCAACGAAAAGTACTAGAGACAGAGAAGGATATTACATCAAGATAAAACCGTAATCTACCAGCAAGACAAAGCAATCCTAAATATGCATATACTAAACACCAGAGCTGTAAAATATGGGAGGCAAAAACTGATGGAACTGAAAGAAGAAATGGGCAAACCCATGGTTACAGCTGGAGACTTCCACACCCCTCTCTCAGCAACTGATAGAACAATTAGAGAACCAGGAAGGACACAGAAGAACTCAACAATACATCAACCAACAGATTTAATAAGCATTTTTGAACACTCCATCCAACAACAGAATACATATTCCTTTCAAGAGGATAAATAGATGGCAATAAGCACATGAAAAGATGTTCAACATTACCCGTCATCAAGCAAACGCATATGAAGACCACAAGATATTACTATACACCTACCACAATGACTAAAACAAACAAACAAAAAATAATACCAAATGAGGGCTAGAATACAGAGAAACTGGATCACACATATACTGCCAGTGGGGATGTAAAATGGTACAGTCACTCTGGAATACAGCTTAGCAGTTTCTTAAAAGATTAAACATGCAAGTATCATACAACCCAGCAATTGTACTCCTGGGCATTACCCCAGAGAAATGAGCATTTATGTTCACACAAAACTTGTACATGAATGTTCTTCGAATGTTTGTAGAAGCTTTATTAGTAACAGTCCAAATATTAGAAACAAGCCAGATATCCACTAACAGGTAAACAGTTAACCTTTGCTACATCCATATCATGGAACAGCACTCAGAAGTAAAAAGGAGGGGTGCCTGGGTGGCTCAGATGGTTGAGCATCTGCCTTCAGCTCGAGTCATGATCCCAGGGGCCTGGGATCTAGCTTCAGGCTCCCTGCTCAGCGGGGAGCCCTTCTCCCTCTCCCTCTACTGTTCCCCTGCTTGTGCTCTCTCGCTCTGTGAAATAAATAAATAAATAAAATCTTTAAAAACAAAACAAAAAGGAATAAACTACTAGTTCACACAACAACTTGGATGAATCTCCAGTTA
Source organism: Ursus maritimus (assembly GCF_017311325.1). Classification (NCBI taxonomy): domain Eukaryota; kingdom Metazoa; phylum Chordata; class Mammalia; order Carnivora; family Ursidae; genus Ursus; species Ursus maritimus. The sequence goes on from NW_024423786.1 coordinate 31,958,966, forward strand.
TGCTGAGTGAAAAAGCCAATCCCAAAAGAGTACAAACTATATGACTCCATTTATATAACATTCATGAAATGACAAAATGATAGATATGGAGAACAAATTAGTGGTTGTAAGAGTTAAGTCTGGAGTAATAGGGTGTGGGGGGGAAGAGAAGCAGGTGTGGCTATAGAAAGGCAGAGTGAGGTGCTGTGCTTTGAATGTGCCCCCTCCAAAATTCATGCTGAATACTAACCCCCAAAGACAATGGTATTAGGAGGTAGGACCTGTGGGAAGGTCATGGGAGTGAAACCCTCATGAATGGGATTAGTGCCAAATAAAGGAGGTTCTAGAAGGTTGCCTTGCCCCTTCCACCACGAGGACACTTTGAGAAGGTACCAGGTATGAACCAGGAAGAGGACCGTCCCCAGAAGGCAACCATGCTGCCACCCCGATCTCAGACTTTCAGCATCTGGAACTGTGAAAAATAAATTTCTGCAGTGCATAAGCCGTCCACAGCAGCCTAAACAGACCATGACATGCGGGATGCTTGGATTGATGGGGATGTTCTGTATCTTGACTGTATCAATGTCAATGTACTGGTTGTGATACCGTACTACAGTTTTACAAGACAGCACCACTGAAACAGACTGGGTAATGGACATATGGGATCTCTCTGCATTCTTTCTTACAACTGCATGTAAATCTATAATTACCTAAAATAAAAAGTTTAAACTTAGGCATTCAAAACAAGCAGTGGTAGCAATCAGAAGATGAAGGTCCATTTTCAGTAGTCAGTTTGCATTCTATATGCATCATCAGCTAGAGAAGGCCATGGTTAAGAAAATAAGTGAAAAGGTAGAATAGAGAGGCAATGATGGCATTTTCCAGAGAAACTAAATCCAATGACCCCCCCCACCCGCCTGATCATTAACATCTCTCTGCTCCTAAGGAGGAGGGAGAGGAGAGGGTGTTAAAAATACACATTCTCAGGCTTTGCACCAGACATGCTGAATTAGAATCTCTAGGATAGAACCCTAGGAATTAGACGTGTCAACAGCTTCCCCAGGTAATTCTTACTAACAAGTAAGCAGGAAACACAGACCTAGTCCAGCCTTCTGTCTATATACACAGGGAGTCATGATGAAGGTATAGATGAAATCATAAAGAATGCTGACATTCTTTCCTCAAATGCTCAGAACTGTTTTAATATCTTTGGATGGTATGATTTAGGCATTACCAACAGTCACTCCTCAAAAAATGCTTATCAATACAGTATTCAACAAATCCTTTCTACTGAATTCTCATTTAAATAGGTGATTTAGGGAGCCTGGGTGGCTCAGTCGTTGGGCGTCTGCCTTCGGCCCAAGGCGTGATCCCGGAGTCCTGGGATCGAGTCCCACATCAGGCTCCTCCGCTGGGAGCCTGCTTCTTCCTCTCCCACTCCCCCTGCTTGTGTTCCTTCTCTCGCTGGCTGTCTCTCTCTCTGTCAAATAAATAAATAAAATCTTTAAAAAAAAAAAAGTTAATAAATAAATAAATAAATAAATAGGTGATTTAGAAAACAAAGCCAAATGAGCATTGTTAACCTGGTGACTGGATTTTAAAATAGATCTTACTGTGCTATCATTCATTTACATTCTGTTTATTTAAGAAAGGTTGATAAAGTTCTCATAGCAGGAATTTCGCCTCTTCAGGAATATGTTAAGGATGGTAATTCAATAATATCCACTCAATTATGAGTGAATCAGCTGTGTACCTGGCACTATGCTTAGCTGGGTTCATGTGAGGTTATAAAATAAATATTTTAAGACTGATTTGCGGGGGCGCCTCGGTGGCTCAGTCCTTAAGCGGCTGCCTTTGGCTCAGGGCGTGATCCCGGCGTTCTGGGATCGAGCCCCACATCGGGCTCCTCTGCTGGGAGCCTGCTTCTTCCTCTCCCACTCCCCCTGCTTGTGTTCCCTCTCTCGCTGGCTGTCTCTCTTTCTGTCAAATAAATAAATAAAATCTTACAAAAAAAAAAAAAGACTGATTTGCGTAGTGTGGCACATCTCTTAAGCAATATGCTAATGCAATTATTTCTGAATACATACAGATAAAATGCTGAAAACTTCTGACCTTCTTAAATTTGGGGGATCAATCCCTTAGGTTGGAAATTTCCTTTTTTCCAAGGTTGTCTTAGTGGCAAATTTTCTGGGCTTTTACATTCTTAGGGTCAAGTTGAAATTAGCACATATAATTGAGTACTTCCAAGCAACTACACATCGACGAGCTCTTCTGACCTCTAAAATTGGGGGGAAATGTTAATTCTCAAAAATCACTTCTAGCATCTATTATTTCACTGTGATTTCTCAGAGGAGTAATATTAATATTAAAAACTCCAGTTCAGTGTTGGGCACTTGGTAGGTACTGAGTAAACACCACTATCTTGCTTTACACACGTTGATTTTAGAGTTCAGACCTGTGCTTTACAACGATGTTGCTGCCAGTTGCAAACATCCACTAAAGCACCCATAACGTTCCAATCCCTGTACTTCATTCACGCTGGGGTGTAAGTCTGAACAAGAAAGGTACAGTCTGACTCCATTCCTTCCTCCTGTAGACACACAATTCATATTTTTTTAAAAAAACTTGTCTATAAACATGTGACCCTTGATCTCAGGGTCATGAGTTTGTGACCCACATTGAGGGTAGAGTTTCCTTAATAAAATTCAGAACTTCCTGAACATGCATTTGTGCCAGAATAGGTTATGTCTATACTATTCGGTCAACTGGCAAACATCCTCCATTATACTCCTTTACATATACTCTTTGCCCTTTATTTCTCTCCCCTCCCCCCAACTGACAGGAACAATTATGTGTTCTATTCTTCCATGTGCCTTCAGAGTTATCTGTACTCCAGGATCCCAGCACTATCAGGCTAACAGTCTCGCTAAGGTATTCCTGAAGCCTCTTCATTGATACCCTATAAAGTTGGCTATTATTGGGATTATGATTATTATACTGTCTTAAAAAAAAAACCCTTGTCTATAAAATGGCACACAGTAATGACTGGGAAAAGCATTGGCAGAGGGAAGCAGTAACCACAAGATAATGCCTGGGTCATGATGTCAGACTGTGATAGCCAAGACATCCTCATGAATGTCTGTGCCAAGACATTCTTTAAATTTAGGCCAGTGATTTCCAAAGAGGGTGATTCTGACCCAAATGACATTTAGGTCATTGTCTGGAGCCCTCGCTGGTTGTCACAGGGGATGGGGGAGTGCTACTGGCATCCAGTAGATAGAGGTCAGGTGCTGCTAAACACCTACAATGCACAGCACAGCTCCCACCCCCCCAACAAAGGACTACCTGGCACCCAATGTCATTAGTCATAAGGTTGAGAAACCCAGGTTCAGGTGCATAGATAAACCAGTCATCCCAATCCTTGGAGGCCTGGGTTACAGGGTGGTGCTGAGGGTTACCTCTGTCATCATCTGCCTATCTGCCCTTGGCCGTAGCCTACTGGTACCTCACAAACAACACCATTTGTAACACACTTGTGTCCACCTAGACTTTGCTTAGTTACTGGCGGCCTCAAAGTACCACCCATTGTGCAAAAACACATTGGGACCCATTAAGGCTTCACTGGTCCCCAAGTCCCATCTGCCATGTGGTAACAGATACCGAAAGACACTGGGGAATATAAGGTGACTTTGCTCGAAAAAAAATTTTTTAAAGTAAACTCTACCCCCAATGTGGGGCTCGAACTCACAACCCCAAGATCAAGAGATGCTCTACCGACTGAGCCAGCCAGGCGCCCCTGCTCAGAAATATTTTTATTCCAGTTCGAAAAGACAAGTTGGTCCCTAACTATAAAACATTTGAATCTTTTTAGTTTGCTTGATACCACCATCCCCTTGACCAAAAGGAAATACTTTCACCTCAGATCTCCAGTTTGTAAACTAAACAGCACAGCTGTTCACTGCTGGCAACCAGGCTGTAGCTCTTATTAAAGCAGAGAGGAGAGTGCCCTGGGGACTAGTAGAAACCCAACATTCGAAGTCAGGCCTCCTCCTGCCGAGCTGCAGTCAGCAGCCCAGAATCCTCCAGCGAATCATTCCCATCTTTACCACTGTCTCTGATGTGGAATGGAAACTGCAGTGTGTATCAAAGAGACAATAAACCACCAAAGCCCATCGGGCAACAAAGGGAGAGCTCAGAGCTCTGTAGTGCAGCCCTGAGTCACACAGATCTACGCCTGTCCCCAAATCCCGCCATCTGCTGCCACTTCCCCAAAGGGCCTTCTTCTTGCTCCTCCTCACCACACCACACCCTGTATCTTGGTGGGGCAGGGTGGCCACCCTGTCAAACCCTAGCATTTTGGCTAGTCAGTGTGGTCTGGTGCAGAAGTTCTTCAAACCGGAAAGGCACCAGGACCACGGAATTTCTGACTTAAGTGACGTTAGAGAAGAGAGAGAGGACAAAGTGAGCACTGATCCTGTGCCAGGAACTTTGCTAAGCCCTTTACTCAACACTGCTCTTTCAATTCTCACAGCTGCCCGGAGGGGAGATCTCAGCTCAGCTAAGTTGAGTGAGCTGTCCAAGGTCGCACAACTAGGAAGCAGCTGAATGAGAGAGCGACCCAAGTACCTGATTCCCAAAGCTTTGCCACCTGCCAGGCACGGCTGGCAGCCCTTGGTGACCTGGGGTGCCCTGAGGTCCTTCTGCAGCCCTGAAAGATGAGTCCTTACTAGGTGGTGGAACTCAGGTGGTTCATTTCTAGTGATGTTGACCCATCGACTCCAATCGGGGGGGGGGGCTGTCATTTCCACAACTGTTAATGCTTCCAACACAGGCTGTTTTCCAAGTAAGCATCCTCACTGGCTTTTTGTTTCCTGAGTTTTCAGAAAGGTATTTACGATTTCCCTGCACAATAGCTGGTATTCAAAGATGCCTTGGTTTGATGAAATTTTAGGAAAAACTGAAGAGGAAAACTTATTTTGAATCTGTCTGTCCCCAAATTACCTTAATGAGGTTACAAACCCAGATCACTTTGGAAAAAAAAAATGTGTTAAATGAGCTAAAACCAAAACTTCAGCAAACCTTCAAACCAGATTAACCCACATTAATTCTTCTTCCTTCCCTTTCAGCACAGATAACAGATTTTCTCAGAGACTCAAAGTACAGAGAGATGAGGGCAACTGTTTGGAGATATTTTACCTGTCCGTGTTCCCACATCACCATCTCCAAAGCAGAGGGTCTCAACCCTGCTGCATTCTGTAATCACAGAACTTTAAAAAAAAAAAAAAAAAAAAAGGATACTAATGGTTTGACTGTCCCTTCCAGAGATTCTGATTTAACTTGTCTGGCTGAAACACAGGCATTAGTAGGTCCTAAAAGTTCCCCAGGCGATTCTAATGTGCAGCCAGGGGTGAGAACCATGGTTCTAAAACCTCTTAAAAAGGAAGCAGCTTTACACTATAAAAATAAAAACCCTTTCAAGAGAGGAAGGAAACAAATGAGCCAAGCACCCACCAAACCTCACAGTCTCCTCTATTCCCACTCTCATCCCTCCTTGCCTCTTCAAGGGTACAGTATGTACCTAACCTGAGCCCTGTGGGGTCCCCCACACTGGGCCATGTCGTGGTGGCTTCCCCAGGTACCATTCATACCACCTGCCGATGGGAACCATTACCCTCATTTTGCAGCTGGGGACAATGAGCCTCTGAAAGGGCACATGCCTTGACTAGAAAGTGAAAGCTCTGGTGTAGGAGGCCCGGTCTCCAGCACCTACTAGCCACACCACTCTCTTGGGTTCATTCCCAAATCGACTTCCTCCTGGTACTTTCCCTTCATAGGAAGGCCCACAGAGAACGCTGAGCATGCGTGAACTTGCTGGACATCCAACATCATTCTACTTCCCTGCTCAGGAACCTTCCAGGGCTCCCACTGGCCACAGAATAAAACTCAACTCCTTAGCCTAGCTTCCATGTTCTGCTATCACCCAACCAAAGTGTCCTAACTCGTTCCTTCTCCTCAACCCCTCCTCTACTCAGTCAGATTCCGTGTATTCTAAACATCCCTTATTGACTCCCCTCTTTCTCTGGTCTACCGAGTCAACACCTGGCAAGGTCAGCTGTTTAATCATGTTACTGCTATTTCTGTCCTATGTCTACCTATGTCTGGGGAAAGGAGGGACTCTCTCCAACTAAGTTCTTCAAAGGCTGGAATCACGTATTTCTTTGTTTTGCAAACAGCACCCAGCACAAGGTCAGGCCCATGGTAGAAGTGCAGAAAATACTCGGTGGGAATTTGTTGACTGGGAATTTGTTGACTGCTTGCTCCTTTCGGAAGGAGGAAGCATGTTGCTTTTTCCTACATCTAGGAAAAGTCAAACAGCATGCTCAAGAAAATCTCTATGGGGGTGGGGGCATGGGTGAAATAGGTGAAGGAGACTAAAATGTACAAACTTCTAGTTATAAAATAAAGTCACAGGGCACCTGGGTGGCTCAGTCGGTTAAGCATCTGCCTTCGCCCCAGGTCATGATCCCAGGGTCCTGGGATCCAGCCGCATTGGGCTCCCTGCTCAATGGGGAGTCTGCTTCTCTCTCTACCTCTGCTCCTCCACCCCCCTCTCGTGCTCTCAGAGTTGTATGTCAACTCTACTTAAATAATAAAAAACAATTAAAAAAAAAAAGAAAGAAAGAAAGTCTCCATGGATCTTCCAAGCCCTGATTTATCACCCCTTTATAAACTCAGTATTCAAACCCATGGTATCACACAGCACAAGAGCCACAGCTCACGGGTAATGGGCAACATCACCCTGAAGGACAACAAGGTCTCCAAGGAAATTCTCAGTTGCAGGACTTCTGCTCAGGTTACCACCAACCTACCTGGCTGCTTACAATTCTTAATATTTCACCTAGAATTAATAATTACTCCTTACGCTGTTAAATATTCATTACTTGTTGTTTCATTTGTAGATTTTCAGTGCTGAAATGTACCTGTGTTTTATTCTCATTGCTGTGCAATCCAGTAATGTGCAAAACCTGCCCCCAAACCAATGAAAGCATTAGGGTTTTAAAAGGCATGTGAAGGGGGAGCCTGGGTGGCTCAGTCGGTTCAGTGTCTGCCTTAAGCTTGGATCATGATCTCGGGGTCCCGGATCAAGCTCGCATCGGGATCCCTGCTCAGCGGGGAGTCTGCTTCTCCCTCTCCCTCTGCACCTCCCACCCCGCTTGTGCTCGAGCTCTCTCTCTCTCTCTCAAATAAATAAAATCTTTCAAAAATAATAAAATAAAAGGCATTTTAAGAATCACCACGATCTTAACCTAAATTTAGGCAGGTGAGTGAAGCCAACTGTATCTCCTTTTCGACCAAGTGAAATAAATCTCATTTAAAATCTAACTGAATCATAGAACTGTGTGCTTCACCTCTATGCAAAGCAAGTTCTCCAATTTCTACTCTGTGTTCCCAGAAGGGGCAAGGAACACATCATACACACGCTTTGATGCCTGCAGTGAGATGCCACTGCCTTACTGAGCCTGCTTCTTCCTTCTCCCGGCCTTTTGAAGTCCACGCTCTCCCCTGTGGGACAGTCTCCTGCCCTGCCGGGGGAGCTGGTCTCCACGCCCGACTTCAAAGACAGCCCATGTTTCAGCTAGGAGAAACAAGGCAGAGCAGTGCTCAAAAATCCTTTCGGTCACAGACCTGACTCGAGAATCAACATGGCATTTTCAACAGCAGTTCCTGTGGCATTCTGTAGCACAAGGACCCTTGAATGACGCCAAAGCAAATTACATAATTTGCTAAGATGGGAACCCATGAATTCCATTTACGTCAAAGCAAAGGGAAAAAAACCCTCAAAAATTTCGGGCTCAATTAAATAGTAATTAAAAATGAAATATGACCTCCAATAATCCTCAAATTTCTTGGGCTGACGCCCTAAAAGTGTAGAAACAGACGCAGTGAACATAACCTCAGAGAACCAGTATTTAGCTGGCAGGCTAGAAAAGACAGTAAACACACAAACTCTGATCTGGCTGGAATTAATGATTTTTATGGGGGCTCTTCTGTATCTGGGGGTGGCCAACTCCTCAACCCTCACCGACCTGAGTACCAGCTAGGAAGGAAGTGTTCCTCCTCCTGGGGCCACTTCTCTGCCTACCCCCCTGTGCCATGGTCCCAAAGCCTTCTGGAGGCTGATGTGTGGATCAGCCACACTGTGCACCACTCCCCCATGCCACCACTGCAAGTCCCCAGGGGGAGAGGCCTTGGCTTTCCAGTCACAGAGACCCAATTCAAAGCCCAACTGCCACTTCACTAGTTTTGTGACCTAACTTTGCTGAGCCTCTGCGCCTCAGCTTATTACCAGCAAAATCCTACCTTTCCAACAGGATGGCAGGAAGTATTAGATGAGATTGTATACTGACAGCACCCAGCACGGAGGACAGCTCTGTAACTTAGCTTTCTCTTCTGCTAAGAAACAGCAAACACAAGGTGTGGATAGGTGAATACAACACAGCCCTTATCAGCAAGCACGGGAGATGGCCACAGCACTGTCAAGAGCACCAGGGGAACAACAAGCAGCAGCCACTCTCTTTGAACAGGGGAAATACTTTTATCAGTCTCTGATTTCTGACAGCAAGCACCATTACTCCAACTTCTCTTGTCCCCGCTTCTATGCCCACATTTATTTATTTTTAAGATTTTATTTTTAAGGGGCGCCTGGGGGGCTCAGACGGTTAAGCGTCTGCCTTTAGCTCAGGTCATGATCCCAGAGTCCTGGGATCAAGCCCCACATAGGGCTCCCTGCTCAGCGGAGAGTCTGCTTCTCCCTCTCCCCTGCCTGCCGCTCTGTCTATTTGTGCTCACTCTCTATCTCTCTGTCAAAATAAACAAATAAAATCTTAAAAGAAAAAAAAGATTTGATTTTTAAGTCATCTCTACACCCAACGTGGGGCTCGAACCCACAACCCCGAGATCAAGAGTCACAGGTTTCACCAACTGAGCCAGCCAGGAACCCCTTCTATATCCATTTTTAAGGAAGCTAAGTAAAAAGCCTCCCCCTAAAAGAACCTGGATATCAACAATAAGAGAATGGTCATGTTATGATATAACCTTTGGAACGGTGTATTAAAAGAATTTTTCATTACACAGGATAATGTGTATGCTATAATGTCAAATATTCTAAAAGGATAAAAAACTGTGATAACATTGATAGGAAGAGAGAACTACAATAAATGTTAACAGTAGTTATCTCCTGGGGTGAAATTATGTGTGGTTTAAATTCTCTTAGCTATTTTTTTCATATTTTTTAGGTTATCCTCAATGAGCATATTTTACTTCCCTAATCAGGAAAAACAATTTTTCCAAAAGTTCCTTGATTTGTTACCCATGTAATTTAAAACATGCTACGCAAACAAAGAATCTTGAGTGATAAGGACTGAGATTATCTGAGCTCGGATAAGAGCACAGTACATCACCAATGATAATACAAGCTATCATCTTTTTTCCTTTGGCGAAGGAACTTTTATGACTCACCAGCACTTTTACTGTGCTGGGAAGACTGGAAAAAAAGGAGATGAAAGTCAAACAAATTAACTCTTCTATTAGTGTCAGGGGTGGTAAAATATTTGGTGGGAAAGGAGCTTGAAATTATGGGGAAGTCAAGCTAGGGAAGTCCCTAGTGGTTTCAATGGAGTAGAACTGCTCAGCATCACAAAGGATGAGGGAGGGCTGACTGCACATAAATTCACCCCGCCTCGCCTCAAAGCATCCCTGTGTCCTCCTGAGAAGCTAGTTCCAGTCATAATCATGTAAGTGACTATACACGCCACGCTACCCTAGACCTCTTCAGAGCTGAAGGCACTTAACTCTTCTGTTCCTCAGCTTATCCCAACTCCCAGCAGTGCTTGGAGGTACGTGTCACTACCTCTTTTTCACAAGAACCCCGCTTCTCAGAGAGGGCAGGTGCCTTCAACAAGGGCACTCAGCTAGGAAGTCAGGAGAATGGACTCCACCCCCGCCTGTCGACCCAGGGGCTCAGCACTTCCTACTCTCTGTGGCCTGAGGCAGGATGCTTACACATCACACACCCCTCATTTTGAAGGAGAGGTCAGCTAAACAGGCAAAACCAGGCCCGAGTGAGGAAGGAGCCCAGAGGCAGTGAGGGGCAGGCTGCCGACAACAGGAACCCAGGCCTGGGTAACAGGAGTTGAAATAGCTGCAGAGCACTCGGAGACCTCTGTGCCTGGCAAGCTGCCTCCTCCTGCACGTTCACAAACTGCGGGCTGAATGTAATCGGGCACCGCACAGAAGCAGTGTACAAATACGAAAATTCTGTTCTCTTCCCCATGTTAAGTAAGCGCCCCATGAACACGAGGCAGGTTCCGAAGAAGCAGAGAGGAACATTTTTAGATGTCCTAACGTGGACATCAGGCTTCTGGAGTGAGCACCCAGCAATGTGAATGGTGGTTAACTTCAGTTGTCCCAGAATGGAACAGGGTCTTTGACGAGGCCGTTCGGTTTCCACACTATGTTCCTGTTAAAGTCCAACAACAGCTGCACCTCTTTCCTATGCTTTCCTCTCAGAAACCATGAAGGCTCTGGGTCTCAATGGTCACCAAGCCCTCCTGGCTCCTGCTCCGCTCTTCTCTCTCAGTTCGGCAGCCTGGAGAGAGTACTGACCTAAGGCTGTGACATCCAACAGAGTGGCCACTGGGTACATGTGGCTAGTGTGACTGAGGGACTGCAGTTTAAGTACTTACTTTTACTAAATTTAAGTAGTTTAAGTGGCTAACTGTAGCCACTGGACAGTATAGTTACAGACTGTTTGCAGATATAAACATTAGACATTTATGAAAATGTGAGCACAGTAAACATAGTGTGTTTTGACTTGCTTTTCTCCCCCCACTTAATAATAGACGAATCTCTTTCCATAGTAGCAACCGCACGTCTGGATATTATTTTTAATGTCTGTATCTGGGCTGTCCAGTATAGTAGCCACAAGCAGTATGTAGCTCTCATGCACCTGAAATGTGCCTAGTCCCAACAGATGTTTGTACGCTGTATGCTGTAGTTCTACAAGGCACAGCTGGCTACAAAAACTTTGTATGGCATAGAGAACATAAAGCATATTAATAGTTTTTATACTGATTATCTATTGAAATAATATTTTAGATATATTGGGTTAGGAACAGATTATTATTTCACCCGTTCCCTTTTACTTTTCTAATGTGGCTACGAGAGAACTTAAAATTAACTATGTGGTTTGCATTATATTTCCGTTGGACAGTATTCCCCTAAAGCCTCCACTGTATGTAATGAACTAACTCCATGCCTCTGCAGGTGTGGGATGGGAGAACTGAGAACACGGTAACCCAAATCAGTGTCTGGTTCCGTGGCTCAAGGGTGGACCCCTAACTCATCCTCATGTAGGCCTGGGCTTCCTGGAGCCATCAAACAGGTCCACTGCTCTGCGGGCCCTAATAACAGATCAGGCTGGGAATGGCTCAAAATCCACTGGTCTACAAACCATTCTGCCGCCCCCAGCCCTGTGGCCTGGAGCAAGTTACTTATCCTCTCTGCACCTCATTTCCTTGCAACCGAAAAATAACAGTGAACTCAATAGTGAACTGATAGTAGTGAACTCAACAGAGAGTTGTCACGAGAATCAGGTAAGAATCTAGAAGAGTTTGGTCATTCCTTTTTTAAAGTTAAATATGCGCTTACCATGTGACTAAGCAATTCCAGTCCTAGATATTTGCCCAGGAGAAAGGAAAGTATGTCCACACAAAGACCGGTACCCAATGCTCACAGAAGCTCTATTCACAACAGCCCCAAAGTGGAAACAACCCAAATGTCAACCAGCTAATGAATGCATAACAAAGGGTGAAATACTACTGGGCAATAAAAAGAAACATGCGACAACCTGAAAGAATGTCAAAGCTTTATGCTGAAAGAAGCCAGACGCAAACCATTATACCCTATAAGATGCCATTTCTATATGACATTCTAGAAAAGGTGAAATGACAGTAACACAAAGCAGACCAGCAGCTGCCAGGGATCAGAGAAAGGATACTGACTGCAAAGAGGCCTCAAGGAAGTATCTGGAGTGATGAAAACGTTACACAGTGGTTACATGGGGGCTCCCATTTGCCCAACTTAGGAAATGAGATAATTAACACAGAGAACTTACCACAGGGCTGGGCCCCGCCCGTACCAAGTGCTTAAACAATGCTAACCCTTATCATGGCAAGTGCCACTGCCTCTTCAGTATTCCAGAACCAAACTCAGACTCACAATCTTCCCGGGAAGACCAGCTACAGCTCGCTTACCTTGGACTGTTTCTCTAATCATTTCGGGTGCCTTTGCTTCCCTTATGGCCTCTACCTAGCAGACTTCTCTGTTTCATTACTCCCTCTCGCTGGTCCTTCTCTCCCCACTGCCACTGACCTGATGTGGCCTTTCTAACCCCACTGCTTCATTATCACCATGGACTCTCCTCTCCCCTTCCTTCACACTTTTCATGGACCCCTACTCACCGCCAGCAAATTAAGCTTCCTAAAATACCACTTTCACATGCTATATACCTGCTCAAGTCCCTCACTGCTGTTCAGATCCCTGAGCCTGGCCTCCAAGGGGCCCCACAGCTGGCCCCAATCTCCCTTTCCCACCTTTTACCCCACACCCGAAACCTCCAGGACAGATTCTTTTGGAATGAGCAAACAAACAAAGGCAGGGACCACATCTGTCTCGCTCCCCAAGTGCCCAGCACAGTGCCAGGAGCAAGGTGCGTGCTCACAGCAGTATCTGCTCAATGAACTGAAGTCTGCAAATGCAACGTAGCCTCAGAGAACATAGCTAGTCATTCTTTAGTATTTTTAAACTGAGATCCTTATGGTGGGTTAGTAACGGTTTAGAACAGGATGAACTAGAGTCTCTGAAAGGATTTATGTGTTAAAGGCTACCAGGCTTCTGTTTCTATTCCTACTTTTTAAAAAATACATCAATTAAACAATTATTTAAATATTTTTTTCCCTTTGGGACACCTGGGTGGCTCAATCAGTTAAGGGTCTGCCTTCAATTCAGGTCATGATCCTGGGGTCCTGGGGTGGAGTCCTGCATTGGGCTCCCTGCTCAGTGGGGCCTGCTTTTCCCTCTGCCTGCTGCTCCCCTGCTTGTGCGTGCTCTCTCTCTAACAAATAAATAAATACAATCTTTTATATATATATATATACTATACATATACATAAATATATGTGTGCATTTAAGTTTTAAAGATTATGTATATGCACATAATTTTACAGACACAGAAACAAAGATATATACGTATATATATATATATACGTGTATATATATATATATACGTATATATATATATATATTTTTTTTTTTTCTCCCTTTAACCAAGAACGGACTAAGAGCCTCCAAGTGAACACACAGGAGACATGAGGCCAGTCATAGAAATCAGATGAGTGTGTTCATGGTTTATTTGATTTATCATGGTTTTGGCTACTACACAGCTTTTTAATTGATTTTGCTCTGAGTCATACATGGTTTCATTTACACCCATGACTAAAGATAGGCTTTATTAGGAATGCCAATGGTAAAATACGAGTTAAGTGAGAAGTTAGTGAGACATACGAGAAGTGACAACCATAAAGTTGGTAATTCTGCAAATTGTCTGAAGAAGGCCATGATCAGTGCCGTAAGCTATATTCATCTTACCACAATTCTCACTGCCTCTCATATTTCAAAAAACACTGTAATTCAGATCCCAAACATTAATATAGTTTTTAATAATGTACTGGTCTGAATAAAACATTTTTAATTCAAAATCACTTTTGGGGGGTTACAATTCAGTAGTACTATGAAAGGAGTTTGCAAGTTCAGAAACCTGGAGAGTGCTGATTCAGAACCTGTTCTCTGAAAGGCTGTCAAGCCCAAACCCCCAGGAGGACCTGGGTGGCTGCAGCCACTCCTACTGCCCCTCACCGCTCCCAGGCGGGCTGGCACTTTTTCTTTTTTTAAAAAAGATTTTCTTTTTATTTATTTGACAGAGAGAGCACAAGCAGGGGGAGCTACAGGCAGAGGGATAGGAGACGCAGGCTCCCTAAGCAGGGAGCCAGACGCGGGGCTTGATCCCAGACCCTCGATGATGACCTGAGCCGAAGGCAGCCGCCTAACAACTGAGCCACCCAGGCGTCCCGGGCTGGCACTTTCAACACCTCACTTCGTCTTTGGCTTATACGTCTGCCACCTCTACCAGGATATAAGCTCCCTGCTTCATTCATCTTTTTATCTTAATACACGGCCCAGTGCCCAGCTCACAGGAGACTCCTCATAGGTGCTTGCTAAGGTTCCCAACCCCGCAGAGGCTTTCCGACAAGGAAGGAGTGCTGTGCTTCGGACTGAAAGGCCCCCAAACCTGGTGTGTGTGCCCACAGCCCGACTACTGGTGCGTGGCTCTTAAGGGAAAGGAAGTCCGCGGTGCTCTACAGAATACAAGTGGGTTTCTCAGGAAGCGGTGTTCTGATGTCAGCTGCCCCCCAGCCTGCCCCCTCACGAATGTCAGCGGGCACGGTCTACTTGGCAGGGGAAAGAACAAAGCAGAGGGCTTTCTATCTTATTTTGTCAACCTGCGGCCAGAGGTCAAATGTGCGTACACGGATGCTGTTGACGAACAAAAGCTGCGATGTGAAGAGCTGAAATGGGCATTTGCCAGGGGCCCCCCCTCCCTTCAGGCCCGGCCTCTGGGAGCACATCTGCCAGTTCAGTGGCCGAACCCTGTGGCCTGCCCATTTGCCTCCCCCACCTCTTCCGCTGCCTTTGAACACCAACAGCCAGCTCTGCTACCAGGCAGGCCCCAGAAGGGGACCCGTGCTGCATCCCCACCACCCCCCCCAGCCGGGCTATCAAAACAGGTTCCTTCAGAACGAAAAAGAAAAAGGCGGCAAGGGAGTTGCTCTTTGACATGTCACTGTCTCTTTTGCCATTTGTTAGCAAAGCAGTCATAGCTGGCAGCAAGAGAAACTTTTAAATAAGTAATTCTTTTTCCGCTGAACATACTTGACAAGCACTAGTACCTAAAAAGTTTAACTAGTGTTCTGGCAAATACAGAGGTAATACACTACATCAAAACAGCTGACACTTATGTGCTGAGCTCTGTTTAGAACGTTCCATGTGTGAGCTCAGTTAATCCTCACAGCAGCACTAACAGACTCTCACTATCCACACTTTACAAGAAAACAGGCTGGAGAGATCAAAGCATTAGTCCAAGGTCATTAAGGTATTGTCCCTCTGCTCCTGCCTTACACATTCACATGTGTGGGAGGGGAAGATTATAAATAGAAAACAAAGTAGTAAGAAATAACAGGTATGGGGGTGCCTAGGTGGCACAGTCGGTTAACCATCGACTCTTGGTTTCTGCTCAGGTTATGATCTCAGGGTCATGAGATCGAGTCCTGCGTCAGGCTCCATGCTCAGCACTGAGTCTGCTTGAGATTCTTTCTCCCTCTCCCCCGGCCCTCCCCTGCCCCCTGCATGTGCGCTCTCTCTCTCTCTCTCTCTCTAAAATAAATAAATAAATCTAAAAGAAAGAAAGAAAGAAAGAAGTAAAGAGAAACGAACGAACAGGTATGGAAGATGCTTGCACGTTTAGAACCAATAAAGCTGAATGGGAATTTCAGAGGAAGGAAAAGCATAGTCAGCTTCATGGGGCGCCTGGGTGGCTCAGTCAGTTAAGTGTCTGCCTTCAGCTCAGGTAATGATCCCAGGGTCCTGGGACTGAGCCCCACGTCAGGCTCCCAGTGGGGAATCTGCTTCCCCCCTCCCCCACTTGTGCTCTCTCTTTCAAATGAATAAATAAAATCTTAAAAAAAAGAAAAAAGAAAAGCATATCCAGCTGTCCACAGGAAGGGTTCCCTGAGTTGCAGCTCAGATAACTGCAATCACACAACAAATCCACTTACTTACTGAATGCTTACTATCTACATGCTAGGGAATGTGCCAGTTTGAAATGGAATCAAAGTGACAATACATAGACGTGAAAGGCTGGATTGGGGGGGGGGGTCGCAGAACAAACCTCAAAGGGAAAGACATGGACAGAGGCAGAACAAGCTGCCCGAGTGCCCCTTATCATCTACGGAGTGGGAAGGGCCAGAGGTGTGTCCTGCTTGCACAGAGGCTCAGTAGCCTCCGAGTTCCTGGAGCCGGGCCTGCTCACCAGGGCTTCCCCAGCACCGACCGCAGCGCCCGTCGGTGAGCCGGAGCTCCAGAAGCAGCATGGAGTCAGGAGCGGAAGGCTCGAAGTGAGCATGGTGATCTACAGGGTCCCAGGCAGAGACGCACAGAGCACGGCAACGCGGCAGCCAGCCCTTCCCTGTGCTCCGGGGGACAGTGAGTGCGGTCCTGCCGGCCAGACACTTGGCCTGACTAGAGGTGTGGGGTGAGCAGGCCCGCTTCAGGCTCCATCCCCACCCCCCACCCGATCCGGACTAAAGTGCACTGTGTCCCCGCCCACCAGTCCCCTGTCACCTGGGCGAAGGACAGGCTCAAAGGAAGGCCTGAACAAATGCTGCTTTCCCTTTGCACCTCAGACGTTTTAGACCCAGGGCTGTCCCACACCAGCACTCTATTCACTCCCTGCTCCCACCACCTCGACCGAACTAAGGAGAAATGACCAGTTTCTGGGGAGCCACACGGAAGAAATGCGGGCAGCCTTGCTGAGATGCCATCCACAGAGAGCTGGCCAGGGGCGCACACACCCTGCTCTCCAGCACACAGCCCTCTGCCCTTCCGCTGGGCTGCTCTCGTAAGTCACCTCGGCACCCACAGCGCGATGCACTAGGCGAGGTGCAACCCGGAGTAACTCCTTCACACCAACAGGACCGAATTCATCTATTGTTCCCAAGCCAGGGCTTCCTGAAAGCAGGGTTCATATGCAGCAAGGTGAAATGTTTAGACGCATGCTTCTTCTCCGAGTCTGCAGTTTAGAAAACCTTCTCCAGCAGTGATTCTTACCCTAAGATTCACTGCCTAAGAGTAGGCTTCAGGCCGGGGAGGTTCTGGGAGGTTATCCAAACATGTATAGGAGCATTTATGGAGAATTTGTCCCTCTAATAATATTGCAAAAGGAGGTAAACCCAGAGAGATAAAGAGCTTGTGCTAAGAATGTGTGCTGAGTTTAGCATCCTGCAATGTTACAAACTTCCTAGGGTGATGGCTAAACAGTATGGGGCTTCCTTTCAGGGTAATGAAAATGTTCTAAAGTTGATTATGATAAATAAATAAATCTTAAAAAAGGGGGGGGCTGGGTGGCTCAGTCAGTTAAGTAGCCAGCTCTTGATTTAGGCTCAGGTCATGATCTCAGGGTTTTGGGATCAACCCCTGCTTCAGGCTCTGTGCTCAGCAGGCAGTCTGCTTGAGGATTCTCTCTCCCTGCTCTTCTCCCCCCCCACCCCTCCCCCGACCCCCACTCTCTCTCTCAAATAAATACATAAAATTTTAAAACTGATTACGGAGATAGGTACACAACTCTGTGAATATACTTATGTTGATTTGTATAGTCAATGGGTAAATTGTACAGTATGTGAATTACATATAAAGCTGTTACTAGGGGGAAAAAAATTTCTAGAAGACTCCTCTTGCAATGGGTTCCCCAAACAAATATTATACTAACAGGAATACCCTCTCAGCCACCAAAAAATAACTACTCAATTATTTGAAGACAACAGTAACAATGTACTCTTTCAGTAAGCAGGAGGAAATACTTGACAGCTTCATCTTCAGCCGGAAATGGCCAGACTCACCCCAAATTTGGTAGTCAGCAAGATCAGCTGGAGACTAAATGGCCAATCTGCACAAACTCTTCCCCTCCAGAAGTCCAAGTATTTACCCCAGATAAAGTGCTTGTCCCTTAGTCCTTAGTCAAAATTTCAAACTGAAAATGAAGGGTCCTGTCATCTCCTCTGAAGACAGTCATACCTTCATTTCCCCTACCATGTGCATCCTACTTGTGAAAAAGCCACCGACAAGGATGACTTCGAGTTTCAGGGGAAAAACAATGGAAAAACCTATTAGTCTCCCTTCTACAACACCCCCAAGCACTCAAACACTTCTGAGTTCTAAAACAATGCTCGAGTCCAGCTCTCCTGTCTTCAGGATACCAAAGCTGGAACATAAAGGAGCTTCATTTCATGTGAAGCCGCTCAGAATAGTCTAGCAGCTTGAAAAGGAACCACTACCTGCCTCAGTAGAAAACAGGTTTGTTCTAGTTGGCCCAAATGAACCCATTTAGACCATCAACCAACAATCAATATTTTGAACAATCTTATTAAGATCACAAACTATACGGAAGCTGTGTAGACATGGGTGAATATTTACGATACTCCCCTAAGGAGCAAAACACATAAGATCTTTTTTCCTAAAATAAACTTCAGCCCCAGAATCCTGTTTCTTCCAAGTAACTACAGCCAGCTTCTTATTTGTATTCCTACTACAAAAAGTCTTCCTAGTGGGATAATCCTCAAAAGAGGTGATAAATGAGGATTAAGAATCACCAGCCCCTAGGGGCCCCTGTGTGGCTCAGTGGGTTAAGCAGCTGAGCGTCTGACTCTTGATTTCGGCTCAGGTCATGATATCGGGGTTGTGAGATCAGCCTCTGAGCTGGGCGTGAAGCCTGCTTAAGGTTCTCTCTCTCTCTCTCTCTCTCTCTCTCTTCCTCTACCCCTCCCCTCTTGGGCGCTCAATCTCCAAAAAAAAAAAAAAAAAAAAAAAAAAAAAATCACCAGCCCCTAAATCAGTCTGCAAAAAACTGACTTCAATAGGTACAGTTTATTTACAATCTTTAAATTAACTAATTACCATTATCCAAAAGGTTCCAACTCAGACTTTTGCAACTGCATCCATCACAGGTTTCAAAAACAAGTGGGGAAAAATACATAACCAAGTAGAAGACAAGTGATTAGAGTTCAAGAAAACTTGGGGCGCCTGGGTGCTCAGTCAGTTAAGCGTCTGACTTCAGCTCAGATCCTGATCCCAGGATCCTGGGATGGAGCCCCCCACCTCATTGGGCTCCCTGCTCAGTGGGGAGTCTGCTTCTCCCTCTGTGTGCGCTCTCTCATCTCTCTCACTCACTCTCTCAAATAAAGAAATAAAATCTTAAAAAAAAAAAAAGTTTCAAAAAAACTTATTATCTTACTATAAAATGAGGAATTATCATTCGGTCTGCATTTGCCTATGTAAATATCTTCAAGGAATTTTTCAAAGTATTCAGTATAACTTGGAATTCTAGAGAAACTTCCAAACAGCATTCCAAAAGGAAGCCCAGGTAGATCCTAATATTGAGTACTGGGTTGCCTAATATGTCAGGCTCTGAAGGCAATGAGGTTTGCTGACTTGGCATAACATTTGAATAGGTATTCTGACGATGTGTGAACAGAGTTTAAAAGACTACATAAAAAAGGCCACTGATTAAAAAGCTGAGGCTCAATAATCCAAGCCACAAAAGGAACTTCAAAACCATCTGTGTTACGACAGGTAAAGACTCTGACTGACTTGTCTACACCTTGGGAAACGGAAGACCTCAGAATCCCATAGAACAAACACTCAATGCAAGCAGGAGCTGTCTAGCGGACCACCAGATCTCCAGCATATGTCTGGCACGCAGTAGGTACCCAACACATTTCTGCTGAATTAACGAGTACTGCTGAATAAATAAACTGTGCAGGAATAGTTTCCGAAAATCAAAGGTTCAAAGAGAGACCCAATTTCAGTAAAGATCTCCACGTGTAATATTATCTTCCCCAGATTTAAAAAATGTTATGCCTCAAATATCACTAGAATTATCTTTTGTTTCTCAAGAACAAAATGCACCAAATGCAGAGTAAATGAACCTCACAGAAGAGTATTTTAAACAGGAGGAAACCGAGATGAAGTGCTAGCACGCCGCAGCGCCCTGACCAGCACAAATCTGATAAGCATATTTGATAACAACCCTCTCCAAAACTGTCGGTTTCCTCTGGTTTCCATTTCAGCTAGGTAAGCATTTTCCCAGTCTATTGATTTTTAGAAGTTTTCCCTTTCGTGTCACCAAGAACGTCTATATTTCCCTTGTCTTCCCTTCGTCCCCCCCATACTTTCCCACAATTCACCTGTACAGCTTTTTATTCAAATTCCTTTTGTTCGGAAAAGTCCTTCCCTTTCCTCCCACCCCAGGCTGAAAGCATCCTCCCTAACTATGGTCCCTTCTGATTTTAGGGAAGTTTCATTTCCTTGCAGCAGAGGCCTGGTCTATTTCCTGAAGCCAAATTCATTGTGCTCCATAAAAGTGAAAATAAAATCATTCAAACCACAGTCAGGAACAGAATCATCTACCCATCTGTGCCCTCTCTGCCAGTTTCTCATCCAAAGATGCCTTTCTGGTGGTGACCTTGTGTTCCCTCCATCCTGGCATCTGTATTTTCCAATCCACAGAATTTTTCCCTCCCAAGTCCATAAATTTTAAATCCTATGTAACCTAAAATATTCTGCTGTAAATTCTGTTTCCCAAAGCTAAACAACCTCGATAAAGGTAAGGAACTATGGACAGAAATTAGCTATTTACAATAATAACAAGTTACCATGTTTAACGCTTTGGATGTTATTTCACCAGGGAGTGAACAGCTGGAAGAAGAAGGAAATGCCCTTTACAAATTACTTCATAAAGACTATTTCATTTGATCTTTGTAACAACCTTGGAAGGCAGGCAGAGCAGGCATTTATTACCCTCTTTACAACATCAAACTACCCATCAAAAAGTTAACCTTTTTGTGACTTGCCCAACCAATGTCACAGAATAGCAAATGTCTGCCCAAAACTGTATTAACGTCTTGCCTCTTCCAACTCAAAGTCCGTCTACTATATACTCTCTCTGTATGTTTCCAACCTATAGCCAAGGAGCAACTTCCATTCTTCAGCATTTCAGAGGGAGGACTGCCCTCTGACTTTTGGGACACCATCTCCCTTCAGCTAACAAGTAGGAAAGCCACCGTCAGTTTTCCCAAAAGAAAACAATGCTCATTTCTTCCATATGCCACCATTAACAACTACTTCTTTCCAAAATAATTTCCAACAGTTCCTGTTTTAAAGGGACTTACTCATAAGGGGCTAATAATCCAGAAAGTCTGCATCAGCATATGATTTTCTCAATAAAGTTCAGGGCTGATGCAACATTTCCCAGTCTTTAATTCTACAGCTATAATGACAAGAACATAGAGCAGTCAAAAATTGCGTAAGACAATGCTATAGTGTTCCTTACTCCACCACATCTGCCTCTATGGGTCTCCTGTGAGTCACTGTCTTTTGTGATCAGTCATCATTATAGGGACTCCCATTCTCTACTCTAAATTATTTTATTTCTTAAAGAAAAGCTCTGCAGTACAAATGGAATCCTATTATATCTTTCACTACCTTGCGGAAGCGCTGACCCCTTAACTTAGCACCTCAGATGCCACGTTGTTCCAATTCTCACCACTACCATTTTACACAAACAAAAAAGAGGCAAAGTAAGGTTGCAATTCATTCGTTTATTCAGTCAACAAACACATATGAAATCCTATCAGACACCTCGGTCTGGGACCCAAAATTAAGCCCCTGCCCCTCCTCTCATAACCTGGTGGAGAAGAAAACTAAAAAAAGTAACTACAGAATAAACTGATCTCGGTTAAGGTGGAAGCGAGCACAGGACTTGGGACAGTGGCCATCACGGAATGCTTCCTGAAAGAAATGATCTGTGAGCATTTATAAGCGTCCCTTTACTTTCAGCACAAAATACACCTAAAGGACTCAACCCCTCTCCCCGAAAGTTTGTAAGATTTTCTTGCCAAAAGTCAAGTCAAAAATCTAATTTAATAGCAGAATTTATTCTTGACTACCTGCCCTAAATTTCAACCTTGAACCCATACTCCCATAAGTATACATTACAGAGGGTAAAAATTCTGTCCAACACAGTGCCTTCTCCCAAGTCTGTAAAACAGGATTAAAGATAAACGATAAAATAAAATACACTTTTAAAAAATATAATCATTTTCCTAACTGGAAATGAACACTTTGAACAATACAAACCCTATAAAGCATGGCTGTCGGAAGAGGAAACTGAGGTTCAAAAAAGTCCCACTTTAATACAACAGAATAAAAGATCTCTTTGAAGTCACCAGAACAGCTTGAACAAAAAGAGAAACAGAAGGCTATTGTGGGGCTTTAGCCTCCAGATGATGAACCCTAAACACACTGCAATGGTAAACAAACAAGCCTCTGAGCCGGAATCTGATTTGGTGACCTGACAAAACATTACAATTTAAGGAATCTCTTTCTCCCCATTCATTATTTCCCAAACAAAGTCTCACTGGCTGGCAGCTCCTGTTTTTCTGCTAGTTCCTAGGTTTATTGCTTGTAAATTATAATGCACAGTGTGCTTTTCAAAAAAAAAGGTACAGGCAAATGAAAACAATCCTGGTTTTAAAGACCCATAAAAGACAGTATATGTAACAGAAATGAACCCTGCCTGTGTTTACTATGAGGACCTATTACTCCTTTATGCTACTCCAGTGGATTTTAAACTCAAAAGAATGCTACCATTGCCCACTAAAGAGCAGGTTAGAGGAGGGAAGGAGCACACTCATACACCTGCCTCAGCAAGACCCCAGACTGCCTCCCTCACCATTTCCCTGCGCCTAGGCCAGGCAGCTGCCCAGCAACTGGGGCTGCAGACCCCAGCCAGTTTACACTCTGCTATCCCAACAAGTAGGCTCTAAAGTCACACTGCCATTTGGCCAGGCACATCCACATCGCCGCCACTCAGATCCCCAGCTGTAGGGAGGAAAACTCAGCGGCCCCAAAGAGAAGGCTGACCGCGAGCTGAAGTGGAGGAGAGGGTCCCAAGTGTTCCCTTTACTCCGCCTGGCCAAGGTGGGCCCGGGAATCCAACACCGCCTACTATTCGAAGCAGCACCGCCGAGCCCCTCCTCCTGCTTGGCCCAGGGGGATGCGATCCCCACCTCCGGCCCCTGCAGACCTCAGTTCACCTGGGCCCCGGGGCCCCTGACCCAGAGCCACGGCCACGGCACTACCCTCCCGGCCTGGGCCGCCGACCCCCGGCCCCGGCCCCCGCCCCGGCGACCCTGCGCGGCCCGCGCCGGGCCGCCCGAAGCCCTCTCGCGGCCCGGGGCCGCCCCGCGCCGCCCGCCCGACCGGCCGGCCGCGCACCGTGTGGGACTGCAGGCTCTGGCTCGCCTCGATGGCTGCTGTCAGCGGCACCGTGTCGTCCAGGAGCACCTTGCCGGCCGGCGGCTTCTCCATGAAGGCCATCCCCGGACGCCCGTCCGCCACCGCCTCGACACCAGGGGCAGGAACCAGGGGCGCCGACTCCCGCCGTCCGCCCGGCTCTGCAGCCGCCACCGCCGCCGCCGCCGCTGTCAACACGCGCCGCCCCACGCGCCGCCGCCACCCGCCGCGCTTGCGGGGTCCTAGCGCCGGCTATTCCGACGCCGTCGCTGTCAACACTTGCCGCCCTTCCCGGCGCCGCCTCCCGCGGGGTCCTAGCGCCACACTGCCACGGTGGCCGCTGCCCTGGACGCCCGTTTCCCGGCTCCTCGCATAAGCCCGTAGACCCGTACCCTTAGCATCCAGCCTGAGGACACTCCACCCGAAGCCACCACGTCCAGAGACCCTCAGATCGAAGACATGGCATCCTGAGCCCTCCGATCCAGGAATCCTCAGGCCCAAAGATTGCCAAACCAAGCCTCGCAATGTTGGGCTTTTCGCTCTAGACCCTCGAAGCCAGTACTGCCAGACTTGAGACCTTTACAGCTGGACCTTTCCCACCCAGGCCTCCCGGGCCCAAGGACCCTAAGACCCAGGAGAGGGACCTTCAAGATGAAACCCTCAATCTGAGCCCTGCAGACCCGGAAACTTTCTAAAACAAGCCCCTAAGATTCAGGTTTTACTGAACCCTTGATCCTGGCTTTTCAGACCCAAGAACCTAAGAGCTGGGTCGTCAGAATTGGACCCCACAGTTGGAGCCTTTGGACTCCAGGACCCTCAGACCCAAGCTCTTGGAACTGGGGATCCTAAAAACCGGGCCTCGGTCCCAGACTCCATCCTCCACCCTTGGCCCCAGCCACAAGGCCTTGTCAAAAAGAAAACCATAGACCCAAAATGGAGTCACCTATGCTAGGCTACACCCCTAAACCAGGCTTACTATCTAACCTAACTGTGGTTTCAACCTCTCCCAGAAATGTAGTTTTAACCATCACGAATTTTCTGGCCAGCACCAGTGAAGTAATCTGACACGCAAACTATTCATTCCACCCCCACCCCTGCACCAAAGGAAGATGAGGTAATTTGCCTGGTAAGACCCCCTGCTCTTTCCCCTAAGGGAAAGTGACCTTGCCTGAAATAATCCTTTCTTTTGCTAATAACTTCCTTGCTCCACCCTCCTTCCTATAAAAACCTTCCTTTTTGTACAGCTCCTCAGAGCTCCTTTCTACTTGCTGGTTGGGTTGTTGGTGAATCATGAATCACTTAATACTGCCTATTAGATCTTCAGATTTACTTGGTGGAATTCTTTTAACAGCTTTCACCCCTGAGAACCATCAACCGAGATCCTGTAGCCTTAGGGTCTTCAGTCCCACTGTACTGGCTCCAAGAACCTCAAACCCAAAGCCAGAGAACTTTGAGATCAACTTCCCAGCTCCAGATTTGCCCCCACAGTCTTTCTGAAACCAATGTCACAATTCTGGCACTCCCCCTGCCACCCAATCCTCTCCCTCCAATCGCACCCCCACTGCTCTTTCCGAGGGCTGCATCCCAGGACAGTGGAGTTAGACTTGGAATCAGATAACCAGGATCTCTGGGGCTCTGGTAATTTACCATCTGTGTGACCTTGAATAAGTTACCCAACCTCTCTGAGCCCCAGCTCCCTATCTGCAAAATGGAGATACTGCTACCTGTATGGAAAGGTTAGGATGTGGAATGCAGTAGGACAGGAAGGGGCTTGGCACATTTTTGCTCAACAATATTAACTTCCTTCCCCTACAGTTCACAGAACAGAGAGTTTCTAACTCTTAAATTTGTCTCCCCTAAATTTCTACATTTCAGATAAGAGAATAAAATTTCTTGGTAACCCCCCTCCACCACCACCACTATTAGACATGACAGCAAGGGCCTAGACAGTATCTAAAGAATACCTTCTCCAAATCTGGAGCTTATAGCGATTGTTGGGCAAGTAGCCACGACAGACCGACATGTGAAAAGGGAAACAAGGAACTTCCATGATTCAGTCCTAATATAATCAGAATTCTTCCTGTATTCCATTTTTGTCTCCTCATGTTTAAAAGCAGCAGTCCATTAAAACGCAACCATATATCATTTCGGGACTATTCAACTTTTTACTTCTTTTTTTATTTTTATTTTTTATTTTCATTTTTTTTGAGGGGGAGGGGCAGGAACAGAGGGAGAAAAAAAAGACTCTTAAGCAGGGTCCATGCCCAGCGCAAAGCGTGCCACGGGGCTCAATCTTACGACACTGAGATCACGACCTGAGCCAAAATTAAGAGTCAGGCACTCAACCAACTGAACCACCCAAGCACCAACCCCACCACTTTTTACTCCCATTTCTTTAAAGTAAATGGATTATTTCATTGCCAGAATCACAGAAACCAAAATTCTGCTTTGATCATTATTGCTGTCATGATGTGGACTGACCAAGATAAGGCTCTTCTCAAATACTGCTGGTGGGAGTATAAATTGGTCCACCTTTCTGAAAGGCATTAATTCATTCAACAATAATTTACGGTGTACTTACCATGTAATAGTTACTGTACCTGGTGCTAGGAGCTGGGATTTGACAATACATATCAAGGGCTTTGAAAATGTTCTCACCCAGTAATTACACCTTTAGAAGGGTATCCTAAAGAAATAATCAGAGATCAGTGCAAATAAATAGCATGCAAGGGTAAATATCTAACAATAGAGAATTGGACAAATCATGGGACAATCATTAAGTAGAATATTTTGCAGTGATTAAAAATCAGATTATCAAAGGATATTTAACGAGGTTGGGAAATGCTCTTGATGTAACAGTGAATGAAAAAAAAGCAATATATACATTTGTATGATCCCAAGTTTTAAAAATGTTTATATAGAAAAACAACAAGGGAAAACACCAAAATATTAATTGAAGGTCTCTAGGAAGGAATGCCTTCCATTTTTATGCTTTTCTGTATTTTCCAAAATGTCTCTAATGAAGATATTTTACTTGTATGATTATGAAAAAAATAATATACAATTGAGTTGCAAAGTTTGTAAAATAACAATCTTCTCTAAGTTTTCCTTACTGGGGAAAAGAAACTGAAAGCAAAAATCAGATATATGATGGAATGAAGCCAGAGACTAACTCTCAATCAAACTTTCCCTTTCTCCGGAAATTCTTGCCTGGAGTAAGCCCCTCAGAATAAACGCTACAGTGAGCCTTATAATTTCATTTTCACCTGCCCAAATCAGTGCCTTATCAGTGATCCCCTGAGGATCCTGGATTTAACTGGATCCCTAGATCCTCTGGAGACCAGGCCCCAAACCTTATGACAGCTTTGGAAGTAGCTCGTGCTGAATGTGGAGAAACCCTCCCCAGGCAATAGCTGATCTAAATCAAAGCAGTTTTGCTTCCAGTCTCAGACCCGGCAAAGCAAGCGAGTTATGTACACCTTGGTTTTTGCCACATACACAACTACTCAGGCTAGCAGGGGGGAAAAAAAAGATTTATATCCTTTTATGTTGCCAAATGTTTAGATGGCCCACAGGTTGTTTAACAACTTGGCATTTGGCCAGATTGAAGATAATGAGAATGCTTTAGTGAGGATGCTTCTAGACCTGGCAACTGCTCCACAAATCAAATCCCAGAAGCTTGTGAAAAACTCAGTGCTTCCTAAGCAGCATTGCCTCCCAACTAAAAATTATTTTATTTCTTTAAATATTCATGATCTGGATAGAAAACAACAAAATTTGATCAAACTCACATTTGATGATTTTTCTTTCCCTTTGAAGTTTCCTATCGTATCACAGAGGAATTTTGCCCAGGGTTTGTAAGAAGGTCATATACAGCTAAGAGCCACCCTAAAAATTGATTGTGGCCTAGAAATTGACTGTTTGTGGGGCCTCCTATTAATCCGGTTCTATTTATGCAGTGTCAACATCAGTCTTGGGTTTTCTTAGGATTTTGAACTTTAATTGTTTCTTGTCATTGATTTTGCTTCAACTTGGCATTTCTCTGAAAATGCTGCGAATTCTTGTCTCTGCTGTGTTTGTAATCCAAGCGAAGGCAAGCCAAGAACAAAGAAAGTGAGACATCTGGGACCTGGGAGATACTGAAGTGCAGCCCAAGAGTAATTTCACAGCACTCCCATCCTGCTCAGATAGAGCCAGTTAATAAATTATGCCAACACATGAGGCATTCGGAGGGGCACAGCTACTCAGAGTGACAGTCAACCCCTGCTAGAGTATGTTTTAATATAAAAACTTAATAGATATAATTTAATAGCAATTTTCTTTGGAAGTAAATTGGTCTCTGAATCATACTTGAAGAACATAAAAGAAAAATGACTAATAATTCAGCACCAAATGAAGGCCTGTGGTTACCTAAGAGGTACGGGTGTGCATTTAGCCATTTCTTCTTTTTCTAGATGAATACACAAGTCAGGTCCACAAGATGAATGGAGGCTGTGGTGAGGCTTTCTTCCTGCTGCTACTCAAGATTTGCTGCTCAGAAAAAGAAATAAGTGGCATCTCACCAATATGGAAATGTTTCTAATAGAATATAAAAATCTGTTAAGCAATTTTCCAGTACATTAGGCTGAAATGGCTTAAGATGGGTATATCTTTCTGTAGCAATGAAACATGACATAAATTGCAGTCTTACAATGCCCCTATGTGGAAAGTGCTAGCACAATTTGGCCTGCTATTTTAGTCAGTACTTTCGTACTCGCTTCCACCTGTGACCTAGTACAATCAAGGCCCCCTGCTCAATTATTCCGGAAAGAATTTCTTAATTTGAGGGTCACCCCTGTTTTCATCAGAAGAGCCACATTCTTTTTGGCATCTCCTGCAGGGATCAACAGGAAAACCACTACCAGCCAGTTTCCCCTGGAGCCAGCTTCCACAAAGCATGAGTGGCTTGAGCATCTCTGAGTAAAAATAAGTCATCATTTACAGAGAAGTGTCCCTTCTTGCCTCCTTCTCTAGTCCAAACTTGTATTGATTTATGGAGATCAAAGACGACCATGGCACTCAGACCATTTAAAAAATGAAAATGCTCATACTGAGAAGCTACTTCTGAATTACACGGTATCAGTGACCAGTCAGGTCTGACATCCCCCTGTCCCCACCATACTTGGCCTACACATAACTTTTCACCTTCACAATAACCCCTTCGGTAATTCTGCTCTAAAGACAAGTAATCACTAAATGTCAACTGAGAAAAACAGTCGGTGATGGTTATGGGTGGAAGCCATCAAGTAATAGTATATAGGAAAGTGCTGCAACTGTAGCAGGGAGTAAGATCTAGTACATTCCAAATATAAAAAGAATTCTATAGAATAGTGGTCCTGAATACTTTAATGCCACATAATAGGATACTATTACAGAAACTGACAGTGCTCCAGTAATGGGAACATTATTAAGACCCACAGGGAGATGGAGAAAAGAAATGCTTTGGAGCCAGGCAGGTCCCCATTTGCATTCCAGCTCTACCACACACTGGCTGTACAGCCTTGGGCAAGTCACACAGCATCAGTCTATTTCCTTGCCTTTAAAATGGGACATTAACTTTAATTCACAAAGTTTTCAAAGATTAGAGTTAATGTAGAAAACTGGCTCATTGGGGCACTTGGGTGGCTCAGTTGGGTACGCATCTCTGCCTTTGGCCCAAGTCATGACCCCAGCGTCCTGGGACCTAGCCCTGCATCGGGCTCTCTGCTCAGCGGAGAGCCTGTTTCTCCCTCTCCTTGCCCCTCTGCTCTACCTACTTGTGCTCTCTGCCAAATAAAGTCTTAAAAAAAAAAAAAAATCTTAAATTAAAAAAAAAAGAAAATGGGGCACCTGGACGGTTCAGTTGGTTAAGTGTCCGACTCTTGGTTTCAGTTTCAGCTCAGGTCATGATCTCAGGGCTATGAGATTGAGCCCTATGTCGGGCTCCGTGCTCAGTACACAGCTTGAGATACTCTCTCCCTCTGCCCCTCCCCCACTCACACTCTCTCTCTTAAAAATAAAATCTTTTAAAAAAAACGTGGGGGAATTAGCTCATAGTGAAAAAAATGGTAGCTACTAGTATCAATAATCACATCACACTCCATTTATGGGCCATAAATGGATCAGTCCTAGAGAATTTCTACAGGAAGAGGTAAGTCTTGGCTTTGAATCTACATTTTGCGCTTCAAGTTCCTATTTTTTTTCAATGTCGTATCAAAATTTTAGCTTGTGTAGCCTTCCCCTATGAATAAGTCTTCATGTATATCTGAGCCCACACAGTTGCCCATTCTGAAATTCATGAGAATGGCAGCCTTGCTTCTCACATTGATTTTAGTATTTTCCTCTCACCATCACCAACTAGAGTATGGTACAATATTCAACAGTTTAAAAATACTATTTATATACATCATTGCCCTCTAGTGCCTAGAATGATTTTTTCTAGTAATCTGCTTAATTTATCCCTTTGATGTTAAAAAAAAAATCTACTTACTGATCCACCAGGAGGAAAAATCTTTTCCCAGGAAATGGGGGTTGATCCCACCAATGACACTTGATCTATCTTCTGGATCAAAGCATCTAGCTGTAATTAGAACCACCATCTAAAGCCACAGAACAGAGATGATGTTCTGTTATAGATTATCTTAAAAGTTTTGGCTGTATTGGGATGACCGCTCAGTACAAACACATGAGGCACATTTCCTCTTCAGTACCCAACTTTTTAAATTATTTTTTATTTTTTATTTTTTTAAGATTTTATTAATTTGACAGAGAGAGACAGCCAGCAAGAGAGGGAACACAAGCAGGGGGAGTGGGAGAGGAAGAAGCAGGCTCCCAGCGGAGGAGCCTGATGTGGGGCTCAATCCCAGAACACCAGGATCACGCCCTGAGCCGAAGGCAGACGCTTAACGACTATGCGACCCGGGTGCCCCCAACTTTTTTTTAAAATACTGATTAAATTTTCAATATCCCTCAACTCTTAAGAACTTGGCCTCCACAGGGTTCCTTATACTTTTTATTTATAGTATCTTTACAATGAGCATATGTTATTTGTAAAGGGAAGAATCCACAGTGTTTTCAAGGGAGGAAGAAAATAATCTGGATTACTAAAACAGAAATTTTGCATTCCAACTCTATTCCAGGTTTAGATTGATTGACATCCTGAAAAATGAGTCTGTTACCTGTTTAATTGTGGGCTAGTTTGCTTTAAACTCGGGAAGACCCTCAACCTCATTCACAGGGGAGAATGGATGACAGGCTGGACTTTGTGTTTAGCTATTTGTACTTAGCATCTCCCAACAGTCCTGTGTGGTAGGTGTTGTTATTCCTGTTGCATACATGAGATTGAGAGAGTTTACATAAAGGAGTCCAAATGTGCACATAAGCCCTTCTCCAATCACAGGAAAACCACCTGAAAGGCAAATGCCACGGAAGATGGAACAAGGTGCCACTGAGGTATAAACAGTAACAAGTTATAATAAACTCCGACCCAGAAACTGCTGAAGAACAGGAGCTACGTACCCGGACTGGTAGAAGATAGGCGCTCAAAGATGACCGGACTTCTGTCGTTGCCTTCAGTAATTACATGCTAGTAATAAATTCAGTGACACACTTACTCTGCACAGACAGAGGCAGGTTTGTGTTATCCAAATGCAAATCTTAACTAGATGTGAAATCCTAAAAGTAGAACTTTTAGCTAAATAACCTTCCGGGTATTTTTTTCTATTTTAAAAACCTAGACAGATGATGAATATACTCAAGTCTGTGTGAAGCATAAAGCCAAACTGGACGGTGGACCTTTGAACACGCCTCTGCCTGTTCCCCGCCCCCAACATGGGCTTCTAGGTCTAGAAGCCATCCCTCGGTGAAAAGCAGCAATCCGTTTTCCTCTGAGGCTCTTCAAGAACACCTGGCACTTGAATGTGCATCTTTAAACACATTTCAGGACTGGGGAGTCTCTGGGACCATAACTTTGACCCAGCCTTCCATAACAGTCTTTTTACTTTCTGTTACAAAACATGACACTGCAATAATAGCAATGAACCGCTTCAGCCTTTTCACCTCTGCAGAAGCTAAAACAACTTCCCCAACATATAAAGGGGCTGGAAAGCTAATTTCCTGTGAAAGTAATACACAGCCGGGCCCTGGCATTTTAGTTCCCAGGAGAGCCGAAATAAGTCCATTGACCAAAACTCCATGTACAATTGTCTTTCCAAACTTGGTGTGTTTTGCAAAATCTTCATTTAAATGCAAAGGATTGACATCCCCCGTTAATTCTGAGAACACAGCCACATCCCTCTGTGTGAAGGCCCTGCTGAGTTCAGCGCGGTCTCCGACTCTGACGTGTGTCTGCTCAGTGTGCTGCCTGCTCAGCACTAGACGGCTCAGGCAGATTCTCCTCTGAAGCCCACCCCACCATAGACGATGGCAGGAAATTACTGGGAACATCTTCAGCACCGTCAAATTCCAGCAGTCGGAGCTTTTAGACTGTTTCGGTCTTCAGACAGCATATTGTCACCAAAATGTGCTTTTGAGAGCAGAGGAATGTTTCTGCAATGGAAGACTATTCAATCCAATACTAGTTCCCTACTATTACCAGATAAGGCAAGGAGAAATGGAGAAACCTGTAAGAGAAAAAAAAAAAAAAA
The DNA here is from genome assembly GCF_017311325.1 of Ursus maritimus. Classification (NCBI taxonomy): domain Eukaryota; kingdom Metazoa; phylum Chordata; class Mammalia; order Carnivora; family Ursidae; genus Ursus; species Ursus maritimus. Next base: position 31,990,849 of record NW_024423786.1, read on the forward strand.
CTTAAGGAAATCTGGGGAGAAAACTGCATTGAAACACAGGGCATGTGGAAACACGCCTAGTTTTCTAGGGTAAGCGAAGCTGATGCGGTAGCATCTTAAAGACCATCATCCTTAGAGGTAGCCTCAGATACACAAGTGATCACAATAAATTTAGAAAGAGTGTTCTAACAGTTAAGGCACTAGGCATTAAGCAACAAATGAAAAGTTAAGACTTTTCCGCAAGAGTTACAAGTATCATTCCTAAACATCTCCCATACAATCTAAAATCTAAGTGCTTTCTCTCACATTTCCAGAAGCAATGCAGTCCTATATTTCTCTCCACTGCCCCCAGTGGATAATGTTAACCATACCAGATTTATGCAAGCAAAAAATGGGACATGTATTAAAAAGCAGTTGGAGGGATGCCTGGGTGGCTCAGTCGGTTGGGTGTCTGAATCTTGATTTTGGCTCAGGTCATGATCTTGGGGTCATGGGATTGAGCCCTGTGTGTTGGGCTCCTCGCTCAGCATCGAGTTACTTGAGATTCTTTCCCTCTCCCTCCCCCCTCCCCCTACACGCTCATGCTCTCTCCCTCTCACAAATAAATCTTAAAAAAAAGAAAAAGCTGTTTAATCCCTACTCAGCCTTGTTTGGAATATGTGAAGGAACAGTCTTTACCTGAATCACTCTGAAAGCACATTTCTTGCCTTTATAGGATCCTAACAGAGTCAAAGAGCTCCACAATTTGACAAGACCACTGTAGAGAGATCAATAATGAATGCATAAAGATTTGTCTCTGGGGGGGCGCCTGGGTGGCGCAGTCGTTAAGCATCTGCCTTGGGCTCAGGGCGTGATCCCGGCGTTCTGGGATCGAGCCCCACATCAGGCTTCTCCACTAGGAGCCTGCTTCTTCCTCTCCCACTCCCCCTGCTTATGTTCCCTTTCTCGCTGGCTGGCTCTCTGTCTAATAAATAAATAAATAAATCTTAAAAAAAAAAAAAAAAAGATTTGTCTCTGTGACATCTCTCTACTACTTTTGCGATGGGCCAGATAATTAAATTAGGTCCAGGAAACCTAATTTAAATGAGAAAACTTGAGTAAATGTGCTGCCAAAGAGAGCACTAAATGAGAAAACTTTAAAAGTAAAAGCACAGTATGTCATAGGCAGAGAATAAAATGAACCTCAATTAGGAATTTTTCTAAAATACACATTTTTGAGTTTGCAACCATAGTCATCAACTGGGAAACACTACAGTTGTAAGCAAATCATGAGTCTTGCTCTGTATAGTCTAAGCTCCTGGTGGATAAATGTTCATATCCTTCTCAGTTTAAACTTCCAAAAGCTACTCAGAGTTCATAATGACAAGCCTCTTCTTAGAGAAGAGCATTTTTGCTCTATTTCTCCATCCGTCTCTCTGCTTTGTTATATTACAAAGGTGCCTCTGTCTGTCGTTACCTGCTACATATTCTCAAGATGGCTGACAGGGTCTTCTCTTCATAGGTTAGGATGTCCAAGGGTAAGGCTGCATCAACCTAAGTATGGAAAAATACTATTAGCAGACTACTATTATCACTATTCTTTATTTTTTTTAAAGTAATCTCTATACCCAATGTGGGGCCCAAACTCACAACCCCGAGATCAAGAGTTGCATGCTCCAATGATTGAAGCAGAAGGGTGCCTGCCCCCTACTAATCCTGTCAACTGCTTTTCTCCTCCAAAAAAGAAGTATTTTATTTAGTGGTGCTGTAGTAGTGGGCCTGCTTATTTACAATTACCCCTGTCTGGAATGGTCTTCCCGTAACTCTTCATATTGCTAATGAGTCTTCACCCTTCAAGTCTTCAAATTGTTCTGTCCCTGGGGGCGCCTGGCTGGCTCAGTTGGTAGAGCAGGGAACTTTCGATCTCAGGGTTAAAAAATAAAAAGTTCCATCCCTGATCCCCAAGATTAAGCTCAATTATTTTCATGCTGTTTTACATATAGAAACCATATACTTCCTCTCTCATAATACTCATCATTCTGGAACCAGGTTTTATACCTGACAGAGAAGATGCACACCTTTTCCTTAAACTTTTTATTTTGAAAAATTATAATCACAGGAGGTTACAATGAAATTTATAGGAAGGTTCTATGCACCTTTCATGAAGCCTCCCCCAGTAATACAATTGATAAACCAGTTTATTCAGATTTTACCAGGTATACACACACTCCTATCTGTCTGTGTGTGTGTGTGTGTGCGCGCACATGTGTGTGTGTATGCATACTTCTATGCAATCTTACCACATAGGTAGTTTCATGCAACAACTACCATCATCAAGATAGAATTCTACCATCACAGGGTGCTCTCCTTCTACCTCATCTTAGTCACACTCACTCCTCCCAATCCCTAACCATGAATCTTTCTCCAGTTTATATAATTATGTTATTTCAGGAGCATGACACAAATGGGATCACCCAGAATGTCACCTTTTGGGATTAGCTTTTTCACTTAGCACAATTCTCTGGAGATTCGGTTATTTTGTGTATGTATAGATTGTTCCTTTTTATTATTGACTATATTCTATGGTATGAATATATCATGAATGTTTACTCACTTATTTCTGCTTTGGGGCTCTTACAAATAAAGCTGCTACGAACACTCACAAGTTCTGTGTGAACATTAAGTTTTTACTTCTCTGGAACAAATGCGTAGGTGTGTAACTGCTGGTAGTATAGCATATGAATGTTTAGTTGTTTTTAGAAACTGTCAAATGGTATTCCAAAGTGGCTGTGCCATTTTGCATTCCCATTAGCAATGAATGAGTGATCCAGTTTCTCCACATCCTCACCAGCATTCAGTATTATCACTTTTTTTTTTTTTCAGTTGTTCTGCTAGGCGTGTAGTGATAGCTCACTGTGCTTTTATTTTTTACTTACTTATTTTTTAAAGATTTTATTTTTACGTAATCTTGACACCCAACATGGGGCTGAACTCACAACCAAGAGTCAGGAGTCAAGAGATCAAGAGCTGCATGCTCCACCAACTGAGCCAGCCAGGCGCTCCCCGCATTGTGTTTTGTTGTTGTTGCTGTTTGGAGCTTATTGTGTTTTTAATGTGCATTTACCTAATGGCTAATAATGTTGAACATCTCTTCATTCATGTGCTTCTTTGTCAACAATGCATCCTTTTTAGGGAAATGTCTATTTGTGTCTTTTACTTATTTTCAAGTTGGAATGTTTGGTTTTCTTTACTACTGAGTTTTTAGAGTCCTTTTTATTTTATTTTTATTTTTTAAAAGATTATTTACTTACTTATTTTTAAGAGAGAGGGAGTGTGCATGCAGGGGAGTAGAGGGAGAAGCAGACTCCCGCTGAGCAGGGAACCCAATGCAGGACTCAATCCCAGGACCCTGGGATCATGACCTGAGCCCAAGGCAGAGACCTAACCGACTGAGCCACCCAGGCACCTGACAGTTTTTTTTGTATTTTAGATATGTGTTTGCAACTAGTTTCCCCCAGTCTGTAATTTGTCTTTTCATCCTCTTAACTGAGTCTGCTGTGGAGTATAGGTTTTTAATTTTAATGAGATGCTTACCAGATTTTGATTTGATAAAACATATGAATCAGGAAATAATTTCCTGAATCATCTGTCTTTGTTCTCTCTCAAAATTCTACTTATTTTCAAGTAAATGCTAAAATAGGACTACTTAATGTGCCGGTTTGTGATAAAATAACACAGAGGCTGTAACACAATGTAAATCAACAATATCACTAAGTACATTGTTTAGTTCAGCTCAGTTTTTTTTAAAGTAAGTTTGTTTGTTTGTTTATTTATACATACATACATACTCTCTACACCAATGTGGGGCTCTAACTTACGATCCCAAGATCAAGCATTGCAAGCTCTTCTGATAGTTCACCTCAATTTTTGCTTATGGAGACTTTCTCAGTAAAGGAAGTGGTGTGCTGATTCTGGTGTGAGTCACAAATTTCACAACGGGCAAAAAATCTGTTCGCACGGGGCACCTGGCTGGCTCAGGCAGTTATGCGTCTGACTCTTGATTTTGGGTCGGGTTGTGACGTCGGGTCCTGAGGCTGTGACGTCGGGTCCTGGCTCTGCGCTCAATCTGGGGTCTGCTTGGGGTTCTCTTTCCCTCTCCCTCTGCACCTCCCCCTGCTTGCACACACTCTCTAAATAAATAAAATCTTAAAAAAAAAAACAAAACAAAAAATCCAAAAAACCGTTTGCAGGTTGCCGGTCTGGATGATGCTGTGAGTAGTACGGCACTAAAACATCTGTCTAACAAGTTTTTTGTCAAATAGAAGTCATATGAGAACAAACTTACCCAAAATTCATCATTTCTAAAAATCTGCTTCCACAATTTCAAATATGTTTTTTAAAATTTTAAAATAATTATTTGGAAAAGGACTGTTTTAGTATTTCTTATAAAGATCTTAGCAGTGTTCCATCTACCAAGTGATTCATACCTCCCCAAAGAGGTCCTTCAAGGCTGAAATAAGCAGCTGTTTGAACTGTGCAGCATTCAGTCCAACCCCACGATCCTGAAATTCTCTGTAAAAACATTAAAAAGAAAAAAACGTATAAGATTTCAAACTATTCAGATTCATAAAAAAATAATCACAAATAGAATTTAGGAGACTAAACTTACAGGCAGACTTTCATATAGTGGTGCTCAGAGGGATTTTTGTAAACTATTCTTTCATACGTGGTGGCTGGAGCTGGCATCTTTTCCAAAGCTGACCACATCTAGAAATTAAAAGTCAAGAGGGCTACAAATTAGCAAGGTACAAGCTATTTTCACTTTTTTCCCCATTTTTTTAATGAGAATTTAACCCATTCTGATTTTTTTTTAAAGTAAGCTCTAGACCCAATGTGGGGCTTGAACTCATGACCCTGAGATCAAGAGTCACATGCTTCTCTGACCGAACCAGCCAGGCACCCCTTGTTTTGTTTTGGTTTTTTTTGACCCATTTGATTTTTAAAAGAACTCCTAGTATAGTAATTTATTTAATTCCGGTCAAACCAAATTTACCTATACAGACACAAAGAATGTTTCCAGATTTTATATATGCCAGACTGTTGCACTCTTTAAATTCTAACAATATAATCCCAATGGACATTTTTCCTTACTAAGTACCCAGCTCTGTACTCAATGCCCCACATGCCTTAGGTCATAAGTCTTCAAAACGATCCCATGAAGTAAAAGCTATTATTATTCCCACTTTTCTCCCCATTTTTGAAAAGAGAACATTGAGACTTGGCAAAGAGAGGTAACACTTGCCCAAGGGCACATAGATTCCAACCAGTCCTGAGCCCCCTCAAGACCACTCTGGTATGATGCCTCCTAATTAAAAAAAAAAAAAAAAAAAAAGGGACGCCTGGGTGGCTCAGTTAGTTAAGCGTCTGCCTTCGGCTCAGGTCAGGATCCTGAGGTCCTGAGACCGAGCCCCGCATCGGGCTCCTTGCTCAGCAGGGAGCCTGCTTCTCCCTCTGCCTGCTGCTCCCCTGGCTTATGCATGTTGTCTCTGACAAATAAACAAAATCTTTAAAAAAAATAGCATACAAGAATAAAATATAAGATCTTCTTGTTTACTCTCCGTCAACACAGAACATGAACAGAAGAATGAGCAGTGGTAGTTCTACTGTCCCGTCCCATGCTGGGTATGCTGTTCTCTGTCTGAAGGCCAGGTCTATACAGAGCTATTTGGTAGACCCCCACCCCCACCCCCAAGACCAAGCTTAAACAGCAAGGGGTTTGAGAGGAGGAATTCCTGGAATGGGCACTCAATGTCATTTCTAATAGACCTGGATCCTTCAAGAATTCAGAACATTCTGATCCCCCTGGGGAGAATCTGTGATCGGCTCCATTCCTACCTCACTCTCCCTCTGGATAGCCCCTCCTCATCCTTTGAATTTTAGCCTAAAGCTCACTTCTTCTAGAATTTCATCTCCTTAAGAAAGCCTTCTTTTTGACACCTTGTTCTAAATTAGATTCACTTGTTACGCAATCTCTTAATACTATCTGTTCAGTATCTGGTTCCCCACTAATGGAACCAGGAAACTGAGGTCCAACCAAGGAAAGGGACTATAAACCAGCATTTACAAAAACCTCTGCATCAAGCCCAGTTCCAACCACTCCTAGATCATGTCCTCAGAGAAAACGAGAAGTCAGGGTCAAGGAGCTGCATCCAAGCATCCACTTAAAAACATGAATACTGTGTCTGGCACAGAGCAGGTATTCAATAAACACGTACTGAATCAGGCCTGTATGTTCAAGCATATCTTTGGTTTCAAGACTGCAGAAATAACCACCGGATGATTCTTTCCATTAGAGTCTTCCCTGACTGGAAGGCAGGGAGAATAGGACCCTCAATCACTTCATTCATTGTTTGGCACATGATAGGCGTTTTTTAAGAGTTACCATCAGCCTTGATGGAGTTGGCTGCCTGAGCTAGGGGAATGAGATTGGGCCTGGGGCTCAGGATGCCAATAACAATGAAGATTTAAGGGAGTAGTCTGGAAATGGATAGTGATAATGGTTTTGTAACAGTGTTAATGTACTTTACGTCAATGGGCTGTACCCTTAAAAATTGTAAATTTTATGTTATGTATATTTTACCAAAAATGACTTAAGAATCAAGTGTTTACTGAGCAGTCAACCCCACATAGGCCTCAGCCTCAGAGGCAGTGACAGTATTGCCCTCTGCAGGCTCTCCCGAGATTAAAGGAGAGGATGCCTGGGTACCCTTCATACAGCCTGGCAAATTTGCCAGGCTCACCACAATGAAAGCACTTCCACAGCTCTTGCTATCATCACCTTTGAAGCCAGCCTTTTCATTAGGTGACCTATTAGTAATAGGTGTCCTTGCTTTCACCTGCTCCCCCTGCCAATCTAGTCTCTACAGCAGCCAGAGTGAGCCAGTTAAAACCTATTCAAGCCCCAGGAATTCCTCTGCTCAAAACCTTGCAAAGGTTCCCGTTTTACTCAGAGTAAACCCAAAGGATTTACAGGCCCTGCAAGGCCTTACCTGAATTGTACCGCTGCCTCCTCCAACAGCTCTGGCCATGCTCCCTTGCTCAACCCTTTCCACCAGACTCCTCCTAGCTCTTCCTCACACACCGTTTCCCTCCTGCCTCTGCGCCTCGCTCCTAGCTTTTCCAAAGCATGCTGGGAATACTCTTCCTCCAGGTAGCCAGATGGCTGGCTCCCTCGCTTCCTTCATGGCTTTGATCAACTCTCATCCCTCGATTTGATCCGGTGGCTGTTCTAATATGGCAGCCCCTCCATGACCCTGTTCTAGTTTTTCCTCATAGCACTTACCCCCTTCCAAGACAACTACGTAATTCATTTATTCTCTATTTGTACTTCCCTCCCCCACCCCAACAGAACGTACACTCTGCAAGAAACGGAGATCTATCTTGTTCACTACTGCTTCCCACACAGTATACATCCAATATATAAATTATGGGACAAATCAATCATTAAAAAAAAAAAAAACTCAGTCCCCTACTGTCGGGCACTTGAGTTGTTTCCAACTTTTATTTGACTAACGTCCGCCATTTATTTAGCGCCCACCTCGCGCCGGGCGCATGCGCTCTGCACACGCGGTCCCACTCACACCCCGCAGCCACCATCTGCTACCGAGACCCCGTAGTTCAGGTGCCCGGGAAGGTGCGCTGCCGAACCTCCAGCAGCGTCATGGGCCGGAGAGAAGAATAGGTACCTCAGACGGCCACGCGCCGCCCGCCGTAACTCCCACCTTGCGCATGCGCACCTGGCGCGCATGGCCATGCGTCACTAGCGTGGCCGACTGAGCTCATTCCCGGGAAAAAAGCCGCTCTATCCTGGGCTTCCTCCTATCTGCTTTCGGTTTGACTGACCCGGCGCCTCCCTGACTCCTGTTCACTGCAAGAATCCGCCAAAGCTTGGTGCTCCCCCGCAGAGGACAGACCCCGGGCCCAGAAAACTCCGGGGATACTTACGTTTGGCTCCTGTATGTTTCGTCCCCCGGAAGCGTGACGTCTAGGTGCGGATATGACGTCACCGCGCGGCGTCCTCCTAAGAACTTGGGCGTGAATCCTGATTAGAAGCTGAGACAGGCCGAGCTCAGTGCCCCCTGGTGCCCACTCCAGGGAAAGCTCTGTGAGCAAATGTGTGTGTAGGGTATGGGACTTCGGATGTGTTTATTCGGCCCAGGAGCTCACTTTTATAGTCATTCATTTATCCATGCATTCATCCATTCAACTTTATATGTAGCATCTCTTCTGCTGCGCATCTTCTGTCAAGCACCCCAAGGACCGGAGCCACTTTTAATGTCCCTTGTGGCTCCCAGCACATAGTAGGTTATCTCTCTGGGTTGACATAAGATCCAAACGGTCCTATCTTCAAATGCAAGCCAGGTTTCATCTATGCATTTATTCGTGCTGAGTCCCAATTATGTGCTAGGTACCGGGAACTCAGCGGAGAACAAGAAGATATGGCCCTGGGGCACCTGGGTGGCGCAGTCATTAAGCGTCTTGCCTTCGGCTCAGGGTGTGATCCCAGCCTTCTGGGATCGAGCCCCACATCAGGCTCCTCCGCTAGGAGCCTGCTTCTTCCTCTCCCACTCCCCCTGCTTGTGTTCTCTCTCTCACTGGCTGTCTCTCTGTCAAATAAATAAATAAAATATTTTTTAAAAAATGAAGATATGGCCCTGTCTGTACTCAAACAGATAGTGTTTGTAAATAATAATCATAATCATAATAGCAGCTAATATTTATCAAGTATTTTCTTTGGGCCAGGCATTATGAAAAAAAACTTTTCATGTTATGTCGTGGAACTCTCACACAACCCTAAAGTAGCTATTACTATGATCATCCCCATTTTACAGGGGTGGAGACTGAGGCACAAGAGGCTGTTACTTGCCCAAGATAACACAGTTGTAAGTGGTGGAGCAGGCAGTCTGACTCTAGATGGTGCTCTCCATACTGCACGATACTACCACCAGTTGTCTGGCACCAGTCAGGGGTGTGTATGGGAGAGGGGCTGGGGCTGCCAAAACTTGAGTGTAAGCCCCATGAGCATGGGGCCTTGTCTGTGTTGGCTCACCATTGCATTCCAGTCTCTGGCACTCAACACATATTTAATGAATGCTGTAGTTCGTAGATGGGTGTGCTGATTCTGCCTGGGGTGGGCGGTAGAGGGTTGCCCTGACCAGGCACGCATGCGCCTGAGTTGGCTGGGTCTTTCTCTTTTGTGTCTTTTCTCAAAATGCCGCTTTCTGCTGTTTCCTGCAACTTCAGTCCTTGGCTATAGTCATGTTCTCCGGTTCTGTGGCTCTGCTTCCCTTCCTTCTTTCCTCAGAGGAAACAGGACTTGTTCCAGATTGGGGGAGAGGTAGAGGAAATCCCCACAGACCCCACAGACAGTGGCATTTGCTTTCTTAGAAGAGGCTGGGTTTCAGCAACTGCCAAAACTCACTCCAAATACATCCTCTGCCACTTTTTCATCCTCCTCATCTGTCACACAGAGAGATTAGTAACATCTACCTCAGAGCTGTAAGGAAAAAATAGTTGGTGTAAAGTATCTGGCTCAGGAAACACTCAGTAATGGGAGAGGGTCCCCAAAACCAGCCACCTGGCAAACCCATCCTGCCAGGCTCCAGCCCAGAAAAACCAGAGCAGCTCATGTATTTTAGAATTCAAAGAACTTGGGTAATTTTCACTTTTCTACACCAAACCCTGAAAAGGAAGTGCCTTCCAACCTGCCTGAATTTTCTCAGTGTTGCCTCATTAATTCAGAGTTTAGAATAAAAGAGATACCTTTGAATGATAAAGACAGTAGTTGGCTGACTTTTTTTCCGTTAAACTTCATCTACTTTCTTAACAGATACTGTTGGCATGTGGCCTACATTGCAAATAGTATGAAAGGATAAACAATGAAAAGTAAGTCTCCCTCCCACCCCTTACCCAGCCAGCCTTTCTCCTCAGGGGCATCCACTGGTAGGAGTTTCTTAAGTGTCCTTCCAGAGATGTGGTAGGGGGGATTTCCCTTCTTAACAGTATATCTTAACATCACTCCAACACATAATACACAAACCTGCTTCAGTCTCTATAAAATAAGTTGCCCAGCATTGCATTGGTGGAGTCATTTGGCTCAAGACGGCCATTCCTGACACTGTGTTTCTGACATTTCAGAGCAAATTTGTTGGGGAAGATCTGTGAGTATTTTATGTTCCTGGAAGCTATGGCAGCCAAGAAAGAGTTGAGTCCACACTTCCTCCCCCCTGCTGTGTTCAGCTTCCCCTCCCTGCCTTGTGAACTGGTGCCAAATGGCTTTTGCTAAAATGGAGGTGCTTTCACAATGTTGGGAAGAAAAGGCAAGAGAGAGGCCCAAGTAGGATTACAGCCACAAATCTCCATCAGGCTCATGGGAATCATATCCACTCATGTCAGCAGATTGAGAAGGTAGGACAAAGGGAGTGAAAATGACCAGAAGCTCAAAGCTATAGAACGACAGCTGTTGTTTCCATTTAGGGAGACTTGCCAAGTGCCAGAGAGCTTGCTCACATTATCCTATCTACCCTGCAATGTCACATTATTGCCTCTCACAGATGAAAAGAAGAAAGGAGCTTAGAGAGGGTAAGTCATTTGTCTAAGGTGGCGAGAAGCCCCAGAACCGTGGGATGACAAGGCTGGACGTTGCCCTTTGAGGCAACCCTGAGCATCCCTTCCAAACAGGAAATTGAAAAGCAGGCATGTTTTTGCGTCCCCAGAGGCCGAGCATGAGACAGGGATCCTTGTGGAAGTAATTTATTGGGGGCAGCTCTCATGGGAAACCTGCAAGGGAGAAGGAAAGCAGGACGGGCAGGGGAAGAAGCTAAGCGAAGCCCAGCCTCAGGCTGATCCCACACGAGCCCTGGAGCATAAATGATACCAGCAAGCTTCCAGCCTTGGAGGCAAGGGGGCCAAGCCTTCATCATACTCCGCAACCCCCACCCCAGTCAGTGATTGCCAGCTGCAGGGTTGCCAGATTTAGCAAATACACTTGCCCAGTTAAATTGGAGTTTCAGATAAACAGTGAACAGGGTATCCTTATGCTAAGAAAGTATTCATTGTCTGAAATTAAATTTAGCTGGGCATCCTGTATTTTGTCTGGCAACCCCAGGAGGTGAGAGGAAGAGGATGGGGCACCACCTCTCAGGCATCTCCCGTCGTCTGAGGGTGGTTCTCTGGGAGAAGGGCAGCGGTGTTTCCTCAGCAGCCAGCACTCACAGCAGGTGTGGGGGCAGCAGCCAGTAAAGGGGATCTGGGAAGGGGACATTAGCAGCACATCCTGCAGGCAAGGACTCTGGGGGGCAGCTCACCAGTCAATGGTAAAAAAGACCAGAAGCTCCTGCCCAGACTGTCAAATGGAAACCATCCTCATGGTCCTGGGGAGTAGCACAATGGCCTGGCCCCTGCCTCAGCCCCTGCCTGGCCCCAACCCTGGCTGCTGTCTAAGGATGTTTTTGCCCCTTCCCAGTCAGTCCCCTGCTTGTGTTGAGGGCTGGAGTGGGAGCCAGGCTATTTAACTGTGTTTCATCCAGCATTTCTGAAATGTATTTAAATGATGGAGGAAGCTTTTCTTAAAAGTAACCTTAGAAACATCTCCCCTAAGGAAAAACAAAAAAAAAGGCTCTAGGACCCTAGGAAGGGAGAATTTGGGGAAGGGATAACCACCCTGTAATTGAGCATCCTGTTTCTGGAGGGGCCCAAGAGCCTTTCTTAAAATTCAGAGATCCTTTCTGAGGGATTCAGAGGGTTCCTACAAAGAAGTCCACCTTGACTGTACTCCCCCCCTTTCTCTGGAGGCCTCTGTATCTCCGTTATAGGAACCTGGGGGATCTGTGGGTTCTGACCTATAAGAAACCCAAGACATAGAGGTAAGTGAAAAGATCAATCGGGGGTGCAGGGTGGGCAACACTGATGTCCAGCATGATCCCATTTATGTAAAACACACCCAATAAACCAGCCGTAGGGGCCTCTCTGTTGATACATATGTATGTATAAGCATATTTTTTAAACATTCATTTTGCTTGACTTATTTTTTTAAAGATTTTATTTACTTATTTCTCAGAGAGAGAGAGAGGAAGAGACAGAGAGAACATAAACAGGGGGAGTGGCAGAGGCAGGGGGAGAAGCACGCTCCTTGCTGAGCAAGGCGCCTGACGTGGGACTCGATCCCAGGACCCTGGCATCATGACCTGAGCTGAAGGCAGATGCTTAACTGACTGAAGGACCCTGACGTCCCTGTTTGACTTGTTTTAAAGTGACAGGGCATTATTTGTATAATTTAATAACGGTCAAATTATAAAATTGGTAAATAAAATCAGGACTTGCCCCTAACAGTCACAAGAGGGAGCCATGGACCACACCCATCTGCATGCCTCTCTTCCCACTTGGAAAAACAGACTTCCTCAAGACGCCCCCTCCTGCCCCCCAACTCCCACCCCCCACCTCCCCCACCCCAAGGCAGGAGAGAGGAAACAGGGAGCGGAGGCCTGCCATCCCTTATCGGCAATTCCGAAATCCAAGAAAAACATGGAAACCAAATCTTTCCTCATGTGGCACCCAACGCTGAATCTGAACAGAGATGAATCTTTTTAGAGTTTTTGTCCCATTTACTGTGGATATTCATACTCTGCACGCAGAAATGTCAGTGCGTTTGATCACGTAAGGCAGCCTCAGAGCCCCCTGGGGATGTCACATACTCTGTGGGGCACACACCTTGATACCCTGAAATGGGAAAATTTCTGAATTCAGAATCACATCCGGCTTTTGGAAGTTTGGTGGGGGATTGTAGACCTATACTCGTGTCAATAGTTGCCACTTTCTTGCCCCTAAGAATCCTTCCTTCTCCTCCCATCTCCTGCTGGAACCTGGGCACCCCCCTAGGTGTGCCCTAAGGTTCCCAGTCATTGCCTGGAGGAGAGACAGACCAAAGATCCAACAAGCCACGAAGGAAAGTTTCCTCTAGGAGCCGCGGGAGAGGGGCCTTCCTGTTGCAGAAAGGAGCCACCTGATACCCTCTCCCTGACTAGGCTAATCATGGTCACCCAAGACCTTCACCCCATCACAGGCACACACAGGCAACCGCAGGCCCACTTGCTGGTGACTTCCAGTCTGGAGCCCCAGGGCAGCTGGAGGCACAGGGCAGCAGCTGGGTACCTGGCCCTGACTTCAGCGGGTCATGTGAGGACATCTCCACTGCCCCATATGTGACCGTGCCCACTCTCTCTCCTTTCAGGGATGGGGGGGTAGTATGAACATCATGCAACTTTGGCGGGGGGAGAGAGAAGTGGCTGGTGAGGAAGCCCAGTCTGTATGGTTAAAGGAGCAGTGTTGAAGATGTAACAAGATGAAGGATCAGAAGAGCCGGCTCCCACCTGTCAGGGGAGGGTATGTCTGTGTGCCTGTGTGCATGGGTAAGAGACAGACAGATGCATAGCAGACAAAGTGATGAAACAGATGGGGCGTGGGAGGAGAGGAGGAGAGACAGAGACAGACTAAGAGTTAAAAAAAAAAAATGCTCCCCAAACTGGCCAAAGAGTATTTCAGCAAACACTTTTGGAACAGACCCAGTGAACTGCTACCTTTAATAAAAGACTTCTTGATCCAAGACAGCAAGTCCCCAAAGCAGAAGGCTAGTGTATGTGCATGTAAAAATTTGCATCCATCATTTTAGAACAATATTTATTTCACTAACCAACTAATGATTGTCCTGAGATCGATACATTCAGGGCTTGGGAAGTAAATGAGGGACCCAAAGTCAGCATTTATATATATATTTTTTAATGTTTTTTTATTATGTTAGTCACCATACAGTACATCCCTGGTTTTTGATGTAAAGTTCGATGATTCATTAGTTGTGTATAACACCCAGTGCACCATGCAATATGTGCCCTCCTTACTACCCATCACCAGTCTATCCCATTCCCCCACCCCCCTCCCCTCTGAAGCCCTCAGTTTGTTTCTCAGAGTCCATAGTCTCTCATGCTTCATTCCCCCTTCTGATTACCCCCCTTTCTTTATCCCTTTCTTCTCCTACCGATCTTCCTAGTTCCTATGTTCCATAGATGAGAGAAATCATATGATAATTGTCTTTCTCTGCTTGACTTATTTCACTTAGCATTATCTCCTCCAGTGCCGTCCATGTTGCAGCAAATGTTGAGAAATCGTTCTTTTTGAAAGCTGAGTAATATTCCATTGTATAAATGGACCACCACTTCTTAATCCAGTCATCTGTTGAAGGGCATCTCGGCTCAGCATTTATATTTAATTAAAACCTAAAATTTTTCTGAAGGCAGTGGAAAAGCCCTGGCTGGTATGAAGTCCAGGGAGTTGACCCCCTTCAAAGGGAGCCTGACCTTGATCCCAGGCAGAGCCTCGGACCACTTCTGGAATGGTAGCTAGGAGCAGAGCCAAATCAACGGACCACTTTCCAAGCCTAACCCCAAGGGGCAAGAAGCAGAGAAGAACTCCCCTCCAGAAAACTCCTTTGGGCAAACAGCACTGATGCTCATTTCCAGAGTGTGGCAGAGGGATGAGGGTTATCAACAAGGTGAACGGGCCCTTCCAGGGAGGGCATGACACCAGTCTGGGTTATTAAAGAGACTGGAAGATGAGCAGGCAGTCCCTTGAGGCACCCTTAGAGGCTGGAAGGCCGGTAAGCTTGTTTCCTACCTAGCAGGAGGATGGGCCATGGGTAGCCTTAGCTATTTACTGAGTGAACAACCGGTCACCTTCCCCAGCGGGGGCCTGACGTGTGGCCTCAGTGATCATGCCTCGGGCTGCCCCATACTGGCCTGGTTCAGGTGAGTCAACAGGGCTCCAGAATCCACTAGAAGTCGGGCCAGACATCGTTTTTTTTGTTTTTTTTTAAAAGATTTTATTTATTTATTTGACAGAGACAGCCAGAGAGAGAGGGAACACAAGCAGGGGGAGTGGGAGAGGAAGAAGCAGGCTCCCAGCGGAGAAGCCTGATGTGGGGCTCGATCCCATAACGCTGGGATCACGCCCTGAGCCGAAAGCAGACGCTTAATGACTGCGCCACCCAGGCACCCCCAGACATCGTTTTTGCAAGTCACCTTCAATCATAAACTGTCTCTGTCTCTCTCTTTTTTTTAATCTTTTTTTTTAAGATTTTTCATTTTTTAATTTTTAAGTCATCTCTACACCCAACGTGGGGTTGGAACCTACAACCCCGAGATGGAGAGTTGCATGCTCCACCCACTGAGCCAGCCCGGTGCCTCTCCCTACTTGTTACTTGTGTGACCGTGGGCAACATACTTCACCTCTCCCTGCCTCAGTTTTCTGGCTGTAAAATGGGCACAGCTTAAAAAATAAAAATAAAATGGGCAGGGCTTGTATGTACCCTTTATGGGTGTGTGAGAACTTGATAAGGTGATGCGTGAACAGACGTGGAAGAGCAGCAGCTGGCCTGACCCACCATATAATCTCCCAGTACTCTCTGCGAACTTCCTTTGGAAGAAGCAACAAGGTAGGTTCCCTGGGATGGGGAATACTCACGGGGCCTCAAATGGAAGGCAGACTTACACGCCTGGGCAGCACCACCCAACTTGTGTTCCTTGCGTCAGTCACTCCTGGTGCTGCGTCTGCACTGGACAAGAAGCCCAGGCGGAGGGCAAACTGAGACTGAGCCATGGCCTGTCCCTCGGCTCCCTCAGGGCCTGCCCAGCAGAGTCCATCCTCCAGGAAGTGGGGTACAGAGTCTGCTTGTGATTCTTGGGGCTTTCCACTGTTGCTTTGGAAGCTTCTGGCAGGCTTTCAGGCAAGGCTGTGCTGAATGACCCTTTTCTTCTTTCCAAGACTGCCATGAAAGGCACGCACCCCATGGCCCAAAGGGCCCGTGCCCCGGGGGTCAGCCAGCTGGCGGTCACTGGCAAGCGCTTCATAATCACAAAGGCAAAAAGTGGGGTGCCAAGGGGGAGCTGTGCGTGTCTGCTTTCAAGTCTTCCTAACACGGTGGGGCCAGAAGTGCAGGCCCAGGGGAGAACACGACAACCCAGTTTTTGGGTCTGTCCAAAGGACTCTTTCATAGGCTCTGCTCACGACTTCCGGTTGACGCGTTCCCGGGACAGCGGAGGAGGTGGGACCTGCGTCCTGCCGCTGCAGACCCTGCGCGCGGTCCTGGTGGGACGGGAGCACACCCCGCTGCCCGATGAGCCCGGTGTGCGTGCGACGGTGACGTGAGCCTTAGCTGCCCTTCACCCGGGGCCTAACAAGTCCTGCACCTAGTACGGTTTCCAGTTTGGAGGACTTAGCCCAGGCCGGAGGCGTCTTCAGAGACCCTGGGCACCGTCCCTCATCACTCAAACCCACCCAGACGGGCCCGTGTCCCCAGCACCACACTAAGCTCAGAATTCTTGATGAATGTGAAAGATTGGACCAAGCAGTGTGTCTAATATCTACTCTTTTTTCCATGCCAATGATTTTTGCTCTCACCCGTATTATTTCCATCTATTTTTTTCTGGGTTTATTTTTGATTTTTGATGTTTCTTTTCTTTTCTTTTTTTTTTTTTAATATTTTACTTTTAAGGGGCGCCTGGATGGCTCAGTCGGTGAAGCGTCTGCCTTTGGCTCAGGTCACGATCCCAGGGTCCTGTGATTGAGCCCCACATCAGGCTCCCTGCTCAGCGGGGAGCCTGCTTCTCCCTCTCCCTCTGCTGCTCCCCCTGCTTGTGCTCTCTTTCTCTAATAAATAGAATCTTAAAAAAAAAATTTTATTTTTAAGGGATCTCTACACCCAACGTGGAGCTGGAACTCACAAGGCAGAGATCAAGAGTCGCCTGTTATACCAACTAAGACAGCCAGGTGCCCCTCTTCTTTGTTAATACATGTACTGAGGCCTCGATCGTTCCCTCTGAACACCGCGTTAGCTGCAGCCCACCCGTCTGAGATACCACATTTTCACATCTTGTTTTTAAGATGTGTCCCACTCTTCTAAATTAAATAAATTTAATATATTTTAATTTTATTTAATATATTTTTATATTATAAAATAATAAATTATATTAAATAAAATTTAATTTTATTTTAATAAATTAAAATATAAAGTTTAAACTACAACTATAGTTTTAAACTATAAAGTTTATCTCACTTTATTTCCAGAACTACTTGGTTGCAAACTCTCTGTAAAAAGATTTGGAGGACTCGAGCTTTAAGGATTTTTTTTTTTTTTTTTAAGTAGGCTCCACACCCAGCATGGAGCCGGGCGCGGGGCTCAAATCCATGACCCCAGGATCAAGACCCGAGCTGAGATCGAGAGTCAGATGCTAAATCAACTGAGTAGCCCAGGTGCCCTGAAACTCTGGGAATTTTAAGGGGTCCTCAGTACAATAGACAAGGGTCAAAAGGAATAGTCTGATGCCTCTTGCCTTTTTTTTTTTTTTTTTAAGATTTTATTTATTTATTCGACGGAGATAGAGACAGCCAGCGAGAGATGGAACACAAGCAGGGGGAGTGGGAGAGGAAGAAGCAGGCTCCCAGCAGAGGAGCCTGATGCGGGGCTCGATCCCATAACACTGGGATCACACCCTGAGCCGAAGGCAGACGCTTAACCGCTGTGCCACCCAGGCGCCCCTTGCCTTTTGTTTCTGATATACCATTTCAGCTGAATAAAAATTACAAACATGACTTCTTAAAAGAAAACTAATAACTCATCCAAACAAGGTCTCCCAACGTCTTAGAAGCCTTACTTGAAAAAATCCCTTTTTAAAGTTAACAGGAAATCTGCCGACGTTGTGCTTAACTAGCTTAGGAACAGAAACCATGTGCGTGTTGCTGATCTAGATTTATTAAGTTTATTTCATGTCATTGTGGTCACTTTTACAGCTGTTTAGACTTATTTTCGATCACATGACTGTTGCCGGAATTCACAGAATTCATTAACAAGCTAGTATTTCACACCCAAGAGTCTTCGGTAGCACAGCAAGATAGAAAAGAGGCCCACGAGGTGCTCGTGTGTGTAATCCGAGTCTGATTATAGAACATTATTGCTTCATTAGTCCTATTTTTAAAAATAATCAATGGTTCCCAGGAAACCCACCCTGCCAGGTGTTCTTCTGACGGTGACCGTTCCGGGCTCCCTCACGACAGGGCTGCCATGCAGGGGTCCATCAGCCCCCCAACCGTGTTCTCCGCTGCTCCGGCAGCTAGGAGGGCCGGCAGACGTGGGACCGTGCCCCTCTTCGCGTGCTAGTATCCTAGCTTGCACCTTGCTCCCTGGTCTTGCAGCTGACGCACTTGCATTCACATAGGGGCCTCTATGCTAAACTTAAACTAGACATAAACAAGAAGGGCTCAGCAGATGGGAGACTCGTGCTCCTAAAACAGCCACTGACCATGCAGGGGAGAACGTCGAAGCAGCAGAAAAACCTCGAGTCTCGGTCTGTGAGGGATGTTTTAAAGAAAATGGCCTCGGTGATTGCGGTCCCAAGGCAGCCGCTTGGTGACATGAACTTGAAGACTTCTGGGTAGATTTCATGGATAGGTTTTCTTAATTTTGTCCCATGGGAGTTTCTATATTGTGAAAAATATCTTGGAGATTGCCTCATGGCCCCAAAGCTCTGTGGATCTGTTGAGACCGGGGACAGGGACTGGCCTCCTCAGGGACGCTGGCGCTCCGACCGCAAGTAGGGCAGGATCCCTGAGAAATGGTGGCCGCGTCCGATTCTGGAGATGGGGGCAGATGCTGTGTGCCAGTGCGGGCTGCGGGTGGGGTCTCAGTCCAGCTTCTTGTTGTTGCCTGTGCTGTGCACAGAAGCTAAGAAGTCGACGATGAGCTTGGCCGTCTTCCTGGGCCTCTCCATCACCACTGAGTGCCCACAGTTTTCCAGAAGTTCCACCTGGCAGTTGGCGATCGACTTGGCCAACATGTCAGCCCCAGACACGTCGAGCACCTGCAGGGCAAGAGAGGACGCTAGGCAGAAAAGACTTGGATACCCGTGCATGCTCAGGGGACCGGATGCCGGCTGAGGCCTGGCAGGGGTGAATTTTAGGACCAAGTCACTTCAGTGTCGGGGCACGTGGCTGGCTGACAGAAGTGACTGCATGCCTTAGTCTGCAATTTGGTGCCAGGACTGTGTGGCTGCCAGCAGTCCTGAAGTGGAAACACACAGTCCCTGCCCAGGAGGAGGAGGTTTTTCAGTCTGGTGGGGAAGCCAGACTGGTCAGCAGATGAGGGCTCTGGGCGGGGAGCATCCTGGGAGCTGAGAATGCACAGGGGAGGAGGATTCGTGCAAGAGGGGGGCAGGTCACAGCAAGGGCAGGGGACGGCAGTTAGCTTGATGCTGAGACAGCACGCGGGGAGCGGGGAGGGCGTGGTGGAGAGATGGGGGG
Source organism: Ursus maritimus (assembly GCF_017311325.1). Classification (NCBI taxonomy): domain Eukaryota; kingdom Metazoa; phylum Chordata; class Mammalia; order Carnivora; family Ursidae; genus Ursus; species Ursus maritimus. The sequence goes on from NW_024423786.1 coordinate 32,010,208, forward strand.
TCAGGCCTCCATCTGAGGGCAGTGGGGAGCAGCAGGGCTGTGTCAGGGACGGACATGATTAGGCCGGACTAGAGAAGGCCAGCTCTGGGAAGGGCACACAGGGAAGACACAGGACGTGAAGGCTAATTATCCCAAACTGGGGGAGGGGGAGTGTCTCTTTGAGAGTCTTTTGGGGGTCCCCAGAGTGGTATGACCGCGGGCCCTGGAGTTTGTGAATAACGGGGAATGCTCTTCCTATATGAAAGGCACCACCCTTTCCAGGGCTGACCTTTCTGAACAATGCACTTAATTTCACTGTCACCTGGGTTACCTTGCTATTTACACCCATCCAACGCTTTCTCCCCAACACCGTCCAGTAGTGTCATATTTGCATTCAGGCCCTGTTTGTCATTCACTTTCAACTCATCCCACACAAGAGGACCCCTCCCCTCATCCTCAATGCAAAAGCAAGACCCCTAACAGACTCAAGTGCTGTCTGTGTTTGAGCTCCATTCTCATCAACCGAGACCATTAAAACCAAGATTTTCCACCCGGGAAGTGGGGGGGCAGCATGCCTCAGCCAAGGCACGGAGCATGGAGCACAGCAAAACACCCCCGGGGGCCACAAATAGGAGCAGCTAACGGGGAGCTTAGTGAGAGGGGCACCCTGCGAAGGAATCAGACACCCCTGTCTGCCCTGCACTCACAGGGAAGGCTGCCGTGGCAACTGAGCAGAAATAAAGCCCAGCTTCTGTAGAAAAGTCCCCAGAGGAAATGCAGATGGAGTCAATGGGTCAAAGCATGAAAAAATACAAACTCCCAACTGAACGTCTATCCTGCAGAGAGGTCAGAACCCGGAGCTCAAGAATACCCACAGGAGCCTCTAGCTTTGACACTGTTACGCTGGTCAGATCCAGGATTCCCCATGGTCACTCAGATGTATGGGAAACAGCTATATGGACCCTCGTGAGGTATGCACGTCTACGGGGACCACATCAGCTATGTCTTGGGCAAGACCTTCACGTAGATGGTCAAACAATTTTCCTCCATCCCATTTCAGGGCAGGGCCAAGACTAGGGTGAGGGAACTGAGGCCCTTGCCTTGGGCACAAAATTTAAGCAGGCTCCAAAAAACTCAGTAATTAAGATGAAGATTATTTTAATGCAGTATTTAAAAAAAAATAGACATTAATGCAAAAAGATCCACCGTGAACAAAATATAAAAATCACAAAGACAGGATCTGACCCTACACTCACGTGACCTACCTCACAGTAGTTCGAGCTCTGCCAGGCATTATAATGGCAGGTAGACTAGAAGTTGCGGGAGCTCAGGGATCCTGTCTGTCTTGGTGCCTGCTGTATCCCCAGGGCCTCACACGGCGTCAGGCACATACGAGGTGCTCAATATAAATCTGTTAGCTGACTTAAATGTATAGGCTGTCAGTTGGTGGGTTTGTTCCTTAGTTTGTTTATATACTTTCTAGCTTGCTTCCTCGCTCACTCACTATATACTCTGGGTCTCCTGCATCCCAGGTACTGTGGTGGCAGCATGAAGGGACATAAAGAGTAATAGACCTTATATAATCTCCACAAGGCCCTCCCATTCTGGTGGACTGAACACAGAGGGGAAATACTTGAACTGATATGCAGAAATCCTCTTAGGAAGGACTGCCGGGATCAGTTGTGTGGGCTGTATACTGCCCAAATCCAGCAGGCATGATTCACGTAGACAACAATGGGCATAGCTCCCCTGCAGTTGTACAGCAGAGTGGCTGGGCTACAGGGGCCCAAAGAAGAGGGCGGCTGAATTCAGCCTGGAAGGCGTGGGCCGGTGACACCAAATGCTGACAACAGAGCAGGAAAAGAGCCAGATGCTTGGGAAGCAAAAGGCCATAAAATTAAGGGCCCCTGAAGCCTTTGCTATTTGGATTCTGCGCTGGGGATGGTCCATAGAACACAGAGAAGATCTGATCATATTTTTAGTAGGCCCATGGAATGTTAGGCTCTTTTTTCAGAACAGAATAGGACTTCAGAGTCCTGGAAAAAATTCTGGACCATAGGCAGAGGCCAACTCTCAGAGGCAAAGCAGATGAGTAATAACTAACTTATTTTCTTGTCACCGGAGAAAGATCTCCCTCAAGTGTGTTACTTCACATGAGCCTCACATCACCCGGGCAGTAGAAGAGAAACCCAGGATTTGGAGCAGCTGAGTGGCTTGCTCAAGGTCACGGGCTGATACAGGGCAAAGGCAGGGCTGGAACCCAGACTTTCAGAGCCCAAGCCCAGAGAGCTCACTTCTGCATTGTCTCCGCAGGGTAGGGCAATGAGAGCCCCAAATCACCTCTGGGATTTTCAGACTGAAGAAAGGCCTTCATTGTTTTAACTTGATTTGTGATCGAATAACCCCCTGCTGGCCTACTCCGTGTCCTGCTTTTCCACTCAGGTGCACAAAAAGCTCCTTTTAGTCCCTTGGCTGCTGCAGAAGGGAGCAAAGAGCTCTCCCTCCTCTCCATGCCCGCATCGCTGCGCTGCACATCCTCGGCTGTACCTGGCTGGTTTGGGAGAGCTGTATACGACACCATCACCAGTCCCTCCCCACACCCACTGGGAGTACCGTCCTGGCTCCTTTTCCCCATGGATCATCTTGGGCCTTATAAGGGCTCCACTTCTCATTGCCTCTTCTTGCTTTTTTTTTTTTTTAATTTAACTAATTTATTTAAAAGAGACAGAGAGCATGAGCAGAGGGAGGAGGCAGAGGGAGAAGCAGACTCCCACTGAGCAGGGAGCCCAATGTGATGTGGGGCTCGATCCCAGGACCCCAAGATCACGACCTGAGCCAAAGGCAGACGCTTAATCGATTGGGCCATGCAGGCACCCCTCCTCTTGCTTTTAAACTTTAGAAGAACTCTGAGTAAGATACCATTTCTAAAGAACAGTTGCAAGCAAAAAAGGAGCTTCTGGGGTATAAATTAGTCTCTCTCTGGAGGGTCTGTTATTGCTTGTGTCGCCCCTCTAAAATCCGTATTTTGAAGTTCTAACCTCCAATACCTTAAAAGGGGACTTTATTTGGAAATAGGGTTGTTGCAAATGTAATTAGTTAAGATGAGGTCACACTGGTGCAGGGTGGGCCCCTCGCCCAATATGCCTGCCTTCCTTACAAAAATTTAAACACAGAAAAAGAAATTTAAACGCAGAGACACACAGGCACAGGGAGAACTCTGTGTGAGATGGCAGTGTGACACATCTATCAGCCAAGGAACACAGAGACTGTCAGCAAACCGCCAGAAGCTGGGGAAGAGGCACAGTACAGGTTCTCCGACAGCCCCCAGGAGGAACCAAATTGCGGACCACTTGATCTTGGACTTTTAACCTCTAGAACTTTAAGATGACCAATTTCTGTTGTTCAGACCACCCAGTTTGCGGTACTTTGCTATGACTGTCCCAGCAAACTAATACAGAGCCATCTAATAAAACCTATTAAAATTTTATTATTTAAAAAATTTTTTTCTAAGTGAGCTCTATACCCAATGTGGGGCTTGAACTCATGACCCCGAGATCAAGAGTGGCATGCTCTACCGACTGAGCCAGCCAGGTGCCCCCAAAACCTATTACAATTTTAAAATGCACCTGCTCTTTGACGCAGTGAGTCCACATTGAAGAATTAACCCTTCGGATATGCTCTCACACACCACAAACACGCATCTATGCTGATGTTCACTGAGGTATTGTTTAATAGCAAAAACCTGGAAATGACCGAAATGACCATCAATAGGGCACTAACGAAAGACACCGCGGCAGAGCCACAAAACGGACTATGATGCGGCTGTTGCAGAGGGTAATGTAAACTGTGGGGCAAGAATCACTCACAGATGGTAAATCTAGGGGCGAATGTTTGGTGAGGAGCAGGATATTTCGAAGCGTCTCCCACAGACTGCCTATCAGTCCCAAGGGGAGACATAATAACCGTACAAAGAAGAAATCAGACAACACCCGACCAGGCAATCAACAGGAGCTGAACCTCACCAGGCAGGGGCAGGAGGACACTGTGTGTCCAAGGAGGTGCTATCTTATCACTTAGGAGCTATTCTGGTGGTGATATACCATCGGAGTTTAATCATGAGGAAACGGCAGACAAAGTCAAATTAGGAACATTTCATAAAACGAATGACCTGTACGCTTCCAGTATCTCGACATCATGAATGACAAAGGCAGACTGGGGCAACAGTGCTCAGTAAAGGAGACTACACGGACATGACGTGTAGCATGGGGCCCGGATTAGATCCTGCTTCAGGGAGCCAGGAGGAGGAGGAGCGTTCTATGCAGCCCCTTACCGAAATAACTGATGAATTTGTTTTTTATTTAATTTTTTTAAAGTAGGCTCCATGACCAGCATGGAGCCCAACGTGGGGCCTAAACTCACAGCCTTGAGGTTAAGACCTGAGCTGAGATCAAGAGTCAGACGCTCAACCGACTGAACCACCCAGGTGCCCCACCCATGAATTTGGAATATGGGCGGTAGATTAGACAAAAACATCGCGCCAGCATTAAACTTCCTGAATGTGACAACGCACTGTGGTTAAGTGACAGAATATTATTGCTCTCAGTAAATGCACTGGGGGTAAAAGGGCATAATGTAAGCAACCTACTTCAACGGTCCGGAATACAGATAGATAGATGAGAATGTTTAAAAAAGCCAATGCAGCAAATGTTAAAAAATTGGTACTAAATAAAACACGGTACATTTATACCATGGAATGACACTCAGCTACAAAAGGAAAAACTTACTGATATAGGCAATTACATGAAGGAACCTCAAGAACATTATGCATGAGTGAAGAGAGCCAGATACCAAAGACTACCTATTATATGATACCATTTATGTAAAAGTTCAGGAAAAGGTAAAACTGTAAAACAGAAAACAGAAGTGTGGTTGCATGGGGCTGGGACTAACTATAAATGGGCAGGACTGGAGAGTGACAGAAATGTTCTACAATGGGTTGTGGTGGAGTGCCCGACTAGGTGAATTTGATGGTAGATAGATGATACCTCAATAAAGCAGTTAAAATGGATGGATTTAGGGAAATGTATATAAGAGTACTTCGTACTCATTTTTCTACAGGTTTGAAATTATTTCAAAATAAAATATTTAAAATGGGAGAAGATATTTGCAAATGACATACTTGATAAAGGGTTGGTATCCAAAATATAAAAAGAACTGATACAAGTCAACATCCAAAATTAGGGCACCTGCTTGGCTCAGTTGGTTAAGCGTCAGACTCTTTATCTCAGCTCACGGTTGTGAATTCAAGCCCTGCATTGGGCTCCATGCTAGGCATGAAGCTGCTTTAAAAAAAAAAATCCAACTAGGGGCGCCTGGGCGGCTCAGTGGGTGAAGCGTCTGCCTTCGGCTCAGGTCATCATAATCCTGGGGTCCTGGGATCGAGCCCTGCGTTGGGCTCCTTGCTCAACGGGGAACCTGCTTCTCCCTCTCCCCCTGACTGTGCTCTCTCTCTTTATCTCTCTCTCTACGTCAAATAAATAAATAATATCTTTTTAAAAAATCCAATTAAAAAATGGGCAGAAGACATGAATAGACATTCTCCAAAGAAAATACACAGATGGCCAACAGACGCATGAAAAGATGTTCAACATCACTCATCATCAGGGAAACGCAAATCAAAACCACAACAAGATATCACCTCACACCCGTCAGAATGGCTAAAATAAAAAATGCAAGAAATGACAAGTGTTGGGGAGGATGTGGAGAAAGGGTAACCCTCTTACACGGTTGGTGGGAATGCAAACTGGTGCAGCCACTGTGGAAAACAGTTTGGTGTTTCCTCAAACAGTTAAAAATAGAACCACCCTATGATCCAGTGATGGCACCACTGATTATTTACCCAAAGAATGCAAAAACACTAATTCCAAAGGATACATGCACCCCCATAGTTACAGCAGTGTTATTTACAATAGTCAAGATATGGAAGCAGCCCAAGTGTCCACTGATTGATGAATGGATAAAGAAGATGTGGTAGATATACACAATGGAATATTACTCAGCCATAAAAAAGAAAGAAATCTTGCCATTTGCAATGACGTGGATGAAGCTAGACAGTATTATGCTGAATGAAATAAGTCAGTTGGAAAAAGACAAGTACCATATGATTTCACTCATATGTGGAATTTAAGAAACAAAACAAATGAACAAAGGAAAAAAGAGAGCAAACCAAAAAACAGATTCTAAACTATAGAGAACAAGCTGATGGTGACCAGAGGGGAGGTGGGGGGATGGGTGAAATAGGTGATGGGGATTAAGGAGGGCACTTGTGATGAGCACTGGGTATTGGAGGGAAGTGTTGAATCACGGTATTGTTCACCTGAAACTCATATAACACTGCATGTTAACTAACTGGAATTAAAATTTTAAAAAATTTTTGGGGCGCCTGGGTGACTCAGTCAGTTTAGTGTCCAACTCTTGATTTCGGCTCATGTCATGATCTCAAGGTTGTGAGATCGAGTTCCGCATCAGGCTCTGTGCTGGGTGTGGAGCCTGCTTAAGATTCTCTCTTTCTCCCTCGCCCTCTGCCCTTCCCTGTCTCTCTCTAATAAAAAAAAAGGAAGGAAAAAATTTTTTAAATCTTTAAAAGAAAGCAGGATTTAACCACTGGTCATGTCATTTTTGTGTATGAATATAAAAACTTACCCAAACTTATTTTTTTTTTAAGGATTTTATTTATTCATTTGAGAGAGAGAGAGAGAGAGAGAGAGACAGCCAGCGAGAGAGGAAACACAAGCAGGGGGAGTGGGAGAGGAAGAAGCAGACTCCCAGCAGAGGAGGGGAGCCTGATGCGGGGCTCGATCCTAGAACACCGGGATCACGCCCCAAGCCGAAGGCAGACGTTTAACGATTGAGCCACCCAGGCGCCCCTACCCAAACTTATTAATAAAAGTTAGTAAAATAAAAAATATATATAAAAAAATAGAATGAGTAAATTTGCATGGGCTGGTATGAAATGATTTCCAAGATACATAGATTCCTACATATATGAAGTAACGTGAACAGTGTCATTATGCATGTTTGAAAAGCTTACAGAGACAACTTATCTATGCAGATACATGTATGCTTAGAACAGCAGTAAGCAAACAATGGCCCACGGCCTGTTTGTGGGAATAAAGGTTCGCTGGCACTCCGCCACGCCACTAGTTTGCATACTCTCTGTGGATGCTTTTGCGCAACAGCAGAGCTCGGGAGTTGCGACAGAAATAGTAGGACCCACAAAGTCGAAAATATTTGTTATCCGGCGCTTCGCAGAAAACAGGCCGATCCCCGCCTTAGAAAATGAAAGAAACATACGCAAGACAGTAAGAGCTGCCTCAAGGAAATGGGAATTGGGATCTGGGATGGAAAAGAGATCAAATTTTCATTACAACCCTTTTTGAGCTCTTTAAAGTTTTTTTTTTTTTGTTTTTGTTTTTTTTCAATTTTGTTTATTTGAGAGTGAGAGAGAGAGAGACAGAGAAAGTGAGCATGAGCAAGGGGAGGAGCAGAGGGAGAAGCAGACTTCCCGCTGAGCAGGGAGCCCGAGGCGGGGCTGGATCCCAGAACCATGGGATCATGACCTGAGCCAAAGGCAGAAGCTTAAGCGACTGAACCACAGGCGCCCCTCTTCAAAGTTTTCTGTACTATGAGACTACATGGCTTTGATAAACGTAATTTGTAAAAATGATTTAAGATTGCCTTTCATTTTATTGATTTTAATTTTTTTAAGATTTTTAAAACTTTTTTAAGATTTTATTTATTTATTTAAGAGAGACAGAGAGAGAGAGAGCACGAGAGGAGGGTCAGAGGGAGAAGCAGACTCTCTGCGGAGCAGGAAGCCCAATGCGGGACTTGACGCCGGGACTCCGGGATCATGACGTGAGCTGACGGCAGATGCTTAACCCACTGAGCCACCCAGGCCCCCTTAAGATTTTTATTTATTTGTCCGAGAGAGAGAGAGAGAGAGAGAGAGAGAGAGAGCCTGGGGGGTGGGGCAGAGGGAGAGGAAGAAGCAGACTCCCCACTGAGCAGGGAGCCCAAGGCGGGGCTCGATCCCCGGACCCCAGGATCATGACCTGAGCCAAAGGCAGATGCTTCACCGACTGAGCCCCCAGGAGCTCAGTTTCCTTTCATTTTAAAAGATCAACAGCATTGCTCTCAACTCAAGAGAACGATGACCCCTATAAATATCAGCACCTGACCCAGGTGTGTTCCTCCCCCTCCTGGTATCAGAAACCAGCCTGTGAGGCTCACTTGGTAAATGACCTCTTGCTTTTCCTCAGAGGCCGGTGTAACCGGCACAGGAGGCCCCCGGGACATGCTACATACCTGGTCTTGTTTCCCCCAAATGATCTGTGTTGGAACCTTGATCTTGTCCATGTTCTGATGGAGGGAGTATCTTGACTTCTCACTGACGATTTCCAAAAACACTTTTCAGAAAAGGAAAACAAAGTGAGTGCACACTGGGCCGTGCCTGTGGGCACCCGAACTCTACAGGGTTCAGGGACAGTCATGGAGTCGGGGCCGCCACCTGTCTTTGGGGGCCCCAGAAAATGATCAAAGTCTCAGAAATGTAAAATATAAAAGCCAGCCCCCCATAACGCTTCACTGGTCACAGGCGCCAAGCTTAAACACGGCTACTTACGCTTTCGGTAGAAGTTGTTATGAGGAACACGGACGTCAACAAGGCCTCGCAGGATCTACGGAGAAGTGAACCGCGGTTAGAAGGCGAGAGACAGTTTGTTTCCTCGGCCCCATGGCTCTGGGACAGGGAAGGAAATAAAGTCTGGCAATTTATGGCATTGTCAAGGTTTCAGGGCCCAGGGCTCCAAATTCCCGCCACGGAGTATGCACTGCAACTGGGACTTAGGTCATCTGACGCTTTTTCCTTTGTAAATAGTTAGGAACCCGGGTCATACTGGGAAGCCAAAGCACGTAAAACACCTGACATGGGCTCACAGCACTTTATCTTGAGATATTCTCTGCTCAGCCTAAGACACAATCAAGGCTGGAAATAATATCGAGGAATTGTTTAGTAATATCCAAGTGCAGAACAAGGTCTATTAAAAAAATCAAACGATGGGGGATGATGGGCCTCTTGAACAATAAAGAGACAAACGATTCAAAAAATTCTGGGATGGGTTCCATAGTCCTTTGTTTAGTATTCAGTGTTATCTGTTTTCCTTGTGGAGGGCTGGTGAAGGCTGCCGCCAATGTGGGCAGGCCAGATCTCCCGGACCTGGGATCCTGACCCAGAGACTGGCTGCGGGAAGAAGGATCCCTGAGGTAGGGTACAGCGTTCGCATTAGCACCGGCTCTCCTCTCATCTACCTGGGAATGGTCTGAGCCCCTCAGATGTACTCTGAGGAGTCCTGTGTACTGACTGAAGGGGGAAAATCCAGCCAGAACTGCTCTGAACTAACCCTCTGGAGCATGACTAGAATCTGACCATTCTGGAAGTGAAAGCCTGGAGGGGAGACCAATGGCATCAGCCATTTTGTTTGCTTTACTACGTATCCTGCACCCGCACATCTACACATCCCTGACTCATGTGTTCATATGTCTATCTATGTATCCACCTACCCTGTACCTACCCATCCGTCCATCCATCCTCCCTCCCTGCTTCATGCAGACATCCATCCATCCATCCTCCATCCTCCCTCCCTGCTTCCTGCATCCATCCATCCATCCATCCATCCATCCATCCACCCATCCTCCCTCCCTGCTTCATGCAGACATCCATCCATCCATCCTCCTTCTCTGCTTCATCCATCCATCCATCCTCCATCCTCCTTCCCTGCTTCATGCAGACATCCATCCATCCATCCATCCATCCATCCATCCATCCTCCCTCCCTGCTTCATGCAGACATCCATCCATCCATCCTCCCTCCCTGCTTCATGCAGACATCCATCCATCCATCCTCCCTCCCTGCTTCATGCAGACATCCATCCATCCATCCATCCATCCATCCATCCATCCATCCTCCCTCCCTGCTTCATGCAGGCATCCATCCATCCATCCTCCCTCCCTGCTTCATGCAGACATCCATCCACCCATCCTCCCTCCCCGCTTCATGCAGACATCCGTCCATCCATCCTCCCTCCTAATTCAAATAGATGGTACTGAATGTTTCTCTCTATGTGCTACCTTGTTATTAACTAATTATATTAATGCTTTTATGACCTAAAGTAGGACAGCCAAAGAACATTATTACCATAGAATGAATGAGGAAACAGAATATATAACACAGTAGACTGGAGGAATTGGTGCTCTTAAAATAAAGACTAGATTTTCAGACTAATTTTTCTATGTAATTCCATCCATCCTCCTTCTCTGCTTCATCCATCCATCCATCCTCCATCCTCCCTCCCTGCTTCATGCAGACATCCATCCATCCATCCATCCATCCACCCATCCTCTCTCCCTGCTTCATGCAGATATCCATCCATCCATCCTCCTTCTCTGCTTCATCCATCCATCCATCCTCCATCCTCCTTCCCTGCTTCATGCAGACATCCATCCATCCATCCATCCATCCATCCATCCATCCTCCATCCCTGCTTCATGCAGACATCCATCCATCCATCCATCCATCCATCCATCCATCCTCCATCCCTGCTTCATGCAGGCATCCATCCATCCACCCACCCACCCTACATCTCTGAATCATACATGTGTATGTCTATTGATGGATCCATCTATCCTGCATCCACCAATCAATCCACTTTCCACCCCTGCATTCTGCAGGCATCCTCCCATCCATCCAACCAAGTATTCAGCCGTTCATCTCTCCTGCATCCCTAAATCACCCACGCACGTACATGCACCAATTCAGGTGTCCATCTACTCTGCATCTACTCACACATCCATTCTCCATCTCTGCATTATCCAGGCATCCTCCCTCCCCCTGACCCACCCAATGATACCGAGGACCTACTTCACTCAAGCACTGTGCTAAAGGCTGGGGACAGAGCAGCCAGTTAAGACAAAATCCTTGATCTTATGAGGTTAGAGTGGAAGACACAGACAAGTAAATGGACAAACATAACATGACACAGAGTGCTCGGGTGCTCCTTGTCTCCTAGGAGGGAAGACATCTAGAGCTGCCACTTACTCTCTCACAGTGTTTTCATATTCCTGACAACTCAAAACATGGAATTTCCTAAAGCACTGTTTGGCCACTCTCTTCTGGGCAGAAAGCATGACCAGGAAAGGACAGTGCAACCTCACAACTAAAAAGAGGATCTTAGGGATAGAATGTACCATAGAATCAGATTCTGGGTGCTTCTATACCCATTAACTGTGTCGTGTTCACGCCTTCTGAAAAGAGCCCATTCCCTCTACTTCTAGGAGGCCCCAGCCCACCGCGAGACAGGGGCCAGTTCCTACACTAGAAAGAGATTAGTTACAGTTATGAAACTTAGCCATGCAGTCTTGTCCCTTGTTCCCACCCCGCCGCCCTAGATTCACAGCTTCATTCGGACCGTGACCTTTATCATCACCCTGGCTGATGGCTCTAACTGCACGGCTCTGGGCCAGACGGCCCTCAGCTCCGCCTGCATGTGCAGCCGTCTGCTTGACATCTGCACTGGAGGCCTCACAGACAACCTGAACACGTCCAAAACGGAGCCCTTAGCTTGTCCCCAAGACCTACCCTCCCTCTCTCCTTCCCCTGCTCAGAAAATGCTGCCTTCATCCAACTCAAGCACCAGAAGTCACCTGTGAGTCCTTGCTGTCCCTCATCCTCCACCTCCAATTTGCCAGGAAGTCCTGCCCACCCTGCCTCCCAAAGCAGCTCGGGTCTCCAGTCTCCACTGCCACCGCCCACATCTACACCACTGCCATCGCCAGGCCACGGGAGCACCCCACCGGTTCTCCACTTCTGTTTGTGCCCCACACAGTCCCTCTTAGGAGAACTCCAGGCTCCTTCCCACAGCCTGTAGGGTCCTACGTGATCTAGCCCAGTGGTTCTCCAAGTGGCTCCTGGGAGCTCGTGAGGTCAAACTATTTCCCCGTAATGCTAAATGTTACCTGCCTGCTCCACCTTCATGCTCTGTTCCCCAGAGCCTGCTTGTGGAGGGACAGCGTCATCACGCTGAGGGCTACTGGAATGAGAGCCTGTGTGTTCTCGTGTTTTACCTTTTTCTGAGTCTTACTTTCTGATATGGTAAGTATCAATAGAACCTCCACAAACAGAAGCTCTCTGGGGTTCCTAGCAAGTCTTAAGCATGTAAAGCAGTTCTGAAATTAAAAAGAGAAAAGAAAAGAAAGGAAAGGAAAGAAAGGAAAAGAAAAGAACAGAAAAAGAATTCTCTACTGCAGCCCTTGCCTCCCTCTCCTGCTCTCCCTCTAGATAGATGCCAGCCCCCCCGCCTCCTTCCAGTGTCTTGAACTTAACTGTATTTCCCCATCTCTGCCCACACTATTCCTCAGAGAGGCTTATCAAAGTCTCCCCTGCCCCCCTGCTTTCAATCACATACCATCTTCATCTCCTCCATAGCACTCATCACCATGCGTACATATTTGTTTGTTAATTGCCTCCCGTACTGGCCTGTGTCTGCCCAGGTACCCTCTCTGTCTTCTTTCTTCACCACTGGGCCCAAACACCGTGCCTGATCTGTCATGGGCACACGACAGCCATCGAATGGTGACGCAGAGCAGCACAAGAGGGAAGGGGTGCGTGAGGAGGCCAGCGCTGGCCGTCCCAGCCTTTGGAGGAGGGCAGGCATATTGCTGCTGAGAGCACTGTACCTGCTGGGGCACCTTGAAGCGGACGTAGGAGCAGAGCTGGAGCATTTCACTCATCTCTTCTGGGGTGGATGGGATCAAGGGGATCTTCTCCACGGCGGCCGAGTCCTGCAGTTCTTTGAGCCGCTGTACAAATTGATTATCAGTTGAGTACTGCAGGCCTGCGGGATTCAAACCAAAACAGCTTGGCAATCTGTCTACCTTCTTACCAACTTCCATCTTATATAGGAAACGTCCAATATCAGCCCAGAGCTAATATATTTCAGGTGTTTTTTTAAACAGATTTGTTTTTCATTGGTATTGCCATCCTTGCTCAAAGTCAAAACCCCGCTCTGAGAAACATAGAAAAAGACTCCTTCAGGATGGTTTAGGGACTGGTTACTCAAACTGTGGTCCATGGACCAGCAGCACTGGAAGCCCGCAGAAAATGCAGAATCTCAGCCCCTCCCCTAAGTCTCTTGAATCTGAATCCACACTTGAACAAGTTGCAGGGGAGGCACGTATAAGATAGAGTTTAAGAAGCATCAGTCTAGATGGGGCGCCTGGGTGGCTCAGTCATTAAGCATCTGCCTTTGGCTCAGGTCATGATCCCAGCGTTCTAGGATGAAGCCCTGCATTGGGCTCCCTGCTCAGCAGGAAGCCTGCTTCTTCCTCTCCCACTTCCCCTGCTTATGTTCCCTCTCTTGCTGCCTCTCCCTCTGTCAAATAAATAAATGAAATCTTTTAAAAAAAAAAAGAAGCATCAGTCTAGAAGACAACATGCCCGAGCCCCTTCACACCATATCCCTGAGAGGAGAGCTGATCAAATACATGATGGGAAGAAAACACAGGACTGGAGTGACTGATGCCTCCTTCCCTTGGCCTGGAGCCACTTAGCAATCTCTGTTTGGGGGTCAATATCTAACCACAGGGAGAGAGAGACCCCTTGTGAACTGTCCCCCAGGTTGGGGCAGTGGCTGCCCTCCACACAGCCCCTCTTCCTCCAGGACAGCATTAGGTGCTTACTGAGACTGAACACCTTTGAGAATGACCATCGTTTCCTATCTCCCTGGAGCAAGACATGAGAGAATTCACACGAGCTGATGTGCACAGGAGGGCAAAACTAATTTTCACTTCCAACACTGAGCCAAGGTCTAGGTGTTTAACTTAGCTGACGAGCTACATTTCACAAAGAAAGGCAGTGACATCAATACTGTGCTGCAGAAATCCACACTTTATAAATTTCCTATGCTCAACAGTTCCTTTAAAGCTAGCAAAAGCACCATGTGGCTTTCATGATGTCATGGGGCAGATTACATGATCTATTTCCTTTTACTTAAAAAATAATCCTAGATTAAATGTCATGGGGTATCCTGGATTGGATCCTAGAACAGAACAAGGACATTAGTGGAAAAGCTAATGAAATCCAGATAAAGCCTAGAGTTCAGTTAATAGTACTATATTGGTGTTGGTTTCTTAGCTGTGACAAATTTACTGTGGTAAGGTGAGCCATTAACAATGGGGGAAGCTGGGTGAAGGGTATATGGGACTCTGTACTATCTTTGCAACATTTCTGTAAATTTAAAATTATTTCAAAGTAAAAAACCTTATCTTTTCATTTCCACACACAAATAATCTTAATTTTATTTATTTTTAATCAGCCAATCAATTAAGTAGGAGCATGAGTGGGGGGGAGGGGCAGGGGAAGAGGGGGAGAGAGAATCTTTAGCAGGCTCCACCATGCTAAGTGCAGAGCCAGCCTCAGGGCTTGATCTCAAGACCCTGAGATCATGACTTGAGCTGAAATCAAGAGGCGGATGCTTAACTGACTGAGCCACCCATTGCCCCCAAATAATCTTAATTTTAAATTTCCAATTGAAACTTAGGTGTGAAACTCTACTCTGAGCAAATGAACATACATTCAAAAAAGCTAGTTAGATTTGACCTCCCATAAGTGATTAAAAATCTAGTAACTTCCTTAGGAGGATTCCCAAACTTTATTACTAAAAGGCCAAATGATTTCAGACATGGTGCTTGGAAAAAGGAGAAAAGAAAACCATTTGGGAGTTTCAATTTCAATGTCCTTAACAGACCTGAAAGCAATTTTAGTGACTAAAAGATTTTAAAAGGTCAGTTTTGTTAGGTTTCAGTAGAAGGGTTGACTCATGACAGGTTCTAACAGATAAAGGACGTAAAGTGGGTAAGAGTGACATATAAGAGGTAGTGGACATTAAAGGATTTCCAAAAAAGCCAGTTTAGGTTCTAGAGTCAGACTACCTAGGATCCATTGCTATCATAGCTCCAGCAGTAATGTAATTTATTTGTGCCTCAATGTTCCCATCTATAAAATGGGCATACAATCTTGAGATGGATAATAATTACCCATGTAAAAAGTCGTTGAGATGTACACGTAAAATTTGGGGAATTTACTATGTGTAAATCATAATCCAATAAAGTACCAGAGAGAGAGGGAGCAGGAGAAGGAAAAAGAAAAATTAAGATTTTCTCTCTAACACATTATAAATCCAAATTTGAAGACTTATGTAAGAAAAATGAATTTTATTTTATTTTTTTATTTTTTATTTTTTTAGATTATATTTATTTGACAGACAGAGAGACAGCCAGCGAGAGAGGGAACACAAGCAGGGGGAGTGGGAGAGGAAGAAGTAGGCTCCCAGCAGAGCAGGGATTCCGATGCGGGGCTCGATCCTAGGACCCTGGAATCACACCCTGAGCCGAAGGCAGACGCTTAACGACTGACCCAGGCGCCCCAGAAAAATGAATTTAAAAATCCAATTTTAAAATCCAGTGGTTTATGGGACTCTTGGTCTTGAGCTTAAGTTTGAGCCCCACATTGGACGTAGAGTTTACTTAAAAAAATAAGATCTTTTTTTTTCCCCAACAAAATCCTTAAAAAAAAATCCAACTTCAAATTGTAATTTCTGGGGACATATTACAGCTCAAGTTGACATTTATAAAAACATAGAAACTAAAGTTTGTTGATTTTTTAAAAAAAAGATCTTACCATGTATCAAGATTTCTGAGTTTTCAGCAAAAAAGGAGAAAGGCATAATAATAGTACTTTCACCTTATAAGGAGATGGCAAGAATTTTTTTTTTTTTAAAGATTTTATTTATTTATTTGACAGAGACAGCCAGTGAGAGAGGGAACACAAGCAGAGGGAGTGGGAGAGGAAGAAGCAGTCTCCCAGCAGAGAAGCCTGATGTGGGGCTCGATCCCAGAACGCTGGGATCACGCCCTGAGCTGAAGGCAGATGCTTAACGACTGAGCCACCTAGGCACCCTGAGATGGCAAGAATTAAATCCATATAAAGACCTTAGCTCATAAGAGCTCAATAAATGTTGGATGTTAGGGGCATCTGGGTGGCTTAGTCAGTTGAGCATCTGATTCTTGGTTTCAGCTTAGGTCATGACCTCAGGGTTGTGGGACTGAGTCCCACAAAGGACTGCATGCTAAGCACGGAGTTTGCTTGTCCCTCTCCCTTGGCTCCTCCCCCTGCTCACTCTCTTTCTCTCTCAAATAAATAAATAAAATCTTAAAAAAAAATGTTGGCTGTTAATATCATCATTATATTTCAAAGTATATATATACTGCAAAGTACTAGACACATTGTAATTAACGACCTCCACTCCTTTGTGGAACAAGGCTGACTCTAGATTTTAAAAGTTAGCATGGTTATGATGACGGTTCTACTATTATTGTTGGCTAGTTATCACTGCAGCATTGCACAGCTCTAAAGCAGACATTGAAGAAATGATGCTACAAGACAGTGGCAGACACTGCCATTTGCTCCATAGAGATTCAGACCCCGCCATGCTCAAGTCCTCACGCACGGGGCTGTTTTAGCCTCGTGACTTACCAGCGGGGCACACAAGGCAAAGACTGCAGACGTCTGATGGGTAGTAAGCAGCATATACCCCAGCCACGTGGCCACCCATAGAGGTGCCTATCAGGTGGAAGGGTTTTTTGTTCAGCTTGAGGCATTCTACAAACTAGGGAGGGAAATGAGAAGGAGGTTTGGTTATATAGCTGTAGACAATAACAATCCTGATAACACAGCAGAAAACCTCTGAAATCTACTGGATCCGTTATCCAGATAAGCCCTGTGGCATATAATCCTCTTTACCTGGCACAGGTGATTGAAGGACATTTGTAAGTACAAAACTGACAAGGATTCCCCTAACTCATGAGCCAGCAAACTTTTTTTTTTTTTTTTTAACAAAGGTCCCAAGAGAAATATATATTTTGCTTTGTGGGTCATATGTTCTCTGTTGCAACTACTCAGCTCTCCTGTTGTAGCACAAAAGTAGCCAGAGGTAATATGTAAATGAATGAGCATGGTTACATTCCAAGAAAACCTAGCTTACCAAAATAGGTGGCAGGTCAACCATAGTTTGCTGACTCTTGCCCTACATTTAAAGCCCTTCCCATCCATCCTTCCATTTCATATAACGATCCACCTATCTGTCTATTCAACCATCTAACCGTTCATCCAACCATTCAACCAACCACCCACCCATCTATAAAAATATTTATTGCGTATCTGTTATGTACAAGGAACTACGGTCAGCTCCTGAGGAGACAGCAAAGACCCCAAAAGACAAGGTACCTGACCTCATCAGAAAACACACTCTAAAGGGGGTTAGGTCGGGCACAGGCATTAGATATTTAACAACCTCGTCTGGGGAAAATTCATAACATCAGTTCATAACTTACAGATTACTAAATTCTGAAGTGGTTCATGAGCCCCATGACCTTGAAAGCCCAGCCAGAGAGAGGCTGAAGCTAGATGCTAAAATAGAGCACCCTCCCCACCCCCCACAACTAGGGAGAGGGGCTATCATTATGTCGTGTCATGTAGGTGGTAAGCTAAAAAAATAGACTCTAGGGAAATGGTCTTAAGAATTCTAAACTCCTTTTTAAAGAGCTAAAAAAAAAATTGCCCATATTATATTTCTTGAGAAATAACTAAAGTAGGCTTAAAGGAGAACAGCCTGCAACAGGTTCTGGTCCTCCACTGCTGACCAATGATACCACTGGGGTGCCTTTTTGTCTGCAAACCTTTGCAGACAGAATGCATTGGAGACTGGTTACTAGTCAGCATGGAACTCTCTTCCCTGCTCTCCAGACTTGGGCATGCAAGGTGGGTAAGACACAGTCCGAGCAATTTTTGGCGGCGCCTCCTGCTTACCTGGTGTATCCTCTTTACTTGCCCGTCTATGGACAGATCATCCAGGGAGGATCGGGTGGTGCCCTCATGTCCTGGCATGTCCACGCAGACCAAGTGCAGGTTCTTTGGAAGGAACTAGGGACACAGAGGTGCAGACAGTCAGGATGGGGTATTCAGGACACGTCTGTCCATTCTTCTAGGGAGGTCGCCCCCACTTACCAAGTGACCTGGGCAGCCATCCCCAAGGATGTAGGGCTCTAGGCTACCCAATGTCTTACCCTAGTTACAGCTGACATGAGTAAGCACTGCTGGTAGCCTCATAGGGAGCAGAGGCCCTCAAAGACCAAACCAAAGATGGGAGGGGACTCAGGAGATGTCTGGAAACGGGGGGAAGGGGGGACAAAGATTGGGGTAGCGGGCTTGAGTCTCTTGCTCTTTCTCGATACCAGTTGGTAGGTACTATCTCCTTTCCTTTCACCCCTTCCACACTTACACCACTCATGAAGCCACTGAATTGGAACTAGGAAAGAAGCCTCTGTTCTCCCAGAACCCTGGGCAGCTCCAGAGCCAATAGGAGCAAAGTTTAGAACCACGTCTGATCACCCTGATTCTGGTTTCAACTTTTTTTCTCTTTTTTTGCCTTGAAGGCCTAATTCCTGGGATGATTATTATCCTAAAACATCCTAAAGCTGAGAAACATCAGTTATCAATACACAAATACCAGTTATAACAAAAACATCTGAGGTGGGTCAGGAAGTGAGAGATTCATTAAGGCGTGAGAATGACTGTCCTCACAGTGGAATTTGGGAATGAGGACAGAAGTAACTACAGGATTTGTGAGCATTTTCCCCCTGGTGTAGCTCATACTTGGAATCATTCAGGTATGGCTCTGCTTGAGGTGGTAACTGGGGGCACGTCCCTCCCGAGACCTCTCCCAGGCCCAACCTGTACCAGCTGGTCATGCTTACCAAGCAGAGCAAGTTGCCACACCCAAGGAAACCAGGACAGAAGGTGAGTGATTTGGAAAACTACCTCAGAAAGCTGTCAGATTAAGACCGTTTCTCTAGGGGCGCCTGGGTGGCGCAGGCGTTAAGCGTCTTCGGCTCAGGGCGTGATCCCAGCGTTCTGGGATCAAGCCCCACATCAGGCTCTTCCGTTATGAGCCTGCTTCTTCCTCTCCCACTCCCCCTGCTTGTGTTCCCTCTCTCGCTGGCTGTCTCTGTCAAATAAATAAATAAAATCTTTAAAAAAAAAAAAAGACCGCTTCTCTAAATGGCCCAGGAAAATTAAAAAACAAAAACAAAAGCAAAAAACAGAAGGAGGAGGAGGAGGAGGAGGGAGGGAAAGGGAGAAGAAGAACAAAAGGGGGGGCTGAGGGGAAGGAAGAGGAGACACCCGGAGTATAAGAATAAATGATTTTGTTAAACCCAATCTTGATAGTCATGACAAGTTCTGAGAGGAGGCTGAGTGTCAGAGACCTTCCCTAAGAAATATTCATATGGTGAAATGATTTCTAAAGTGCAGATTTTACAAATAACACTGAACTTGTAACTTTCGTCTGACAAAAGGATCTGAATAACAAAGGTGATCCTCAAACAACATGGGTTTGAACTGTGCAGGTCCACTTAGACACGAATTTTTTTTTTATATAGTGCAGTACATGTATTTTCTCTTCCTTATGATTTTCTTTTTTTTTTTTTTTAAGATTTTATTTATTTGAGAGAGAGAGAGAGCACACAACCAAGGGGAGCAGCAGGCAGAGAGAGAGGCAGAAGCAGGCTCCCCATTGAGCAGATCGCCCAACATGGGGCTCGATCCCAGGACCTGAAGATCACGACCTGAGCCAAAGGCAGACACTTAACCAACTGAACCACCCAGGTGCCTCTATAACATTTTCTTTTCTCTAGCTTGTTTTATTGTAAGAATACAGTATATAATACCTATGACATACAAAATATGTGTTAATTGACCATTTATGTTATTGGTAAGGCTCCTGGTAAACAGTAGACTATTCATAGTTAAATTTGGGGGAAGCAAAAAAGCTGTACACGAATTTTTGACTGCATCGTGGGTGGGCTCCCTTAACCCCCATATTGTTCAAGGTTTAACTGTATACCGAATTAGTTTAGTGTGTGTGTGTGTGTGTGTGTTTTAAGTCGGCTCCATGCCCAACACAGGGGTTGAACTTACAACCCCTGAGATCTAGAGTCACATGCTCTACCGACTAAGCCAGCCAGCCACCCCTATACTGAATTAGTTTTAAGATGATTTGAGCCACAGTTCTGGGTTCCCTTGGCTTTCCATCATTGCAGATAACATCACATGCAAGTGGACACCCTTTTCTTTACTGAGTGACACCCTGTTGAGAGAGAAGAACCTAGAACCATACCTTGACCACACTGAGCCACATATCCTTGTGTGCAGAGAACCCATGGAGCATGAGGATGGACGGTTTGTGCCCAGGCCTGCCCCGGAAGGAATAACAGAACTGATAGTCCTCGTGGTAAACATAGCGGACCTGCATGCCCAATGTTCTCCGCCAGTACCTGGGGAAT
Source organism: Ursus maritimus (assembly GCF_017311325.1). NCBI lineage: Eukaryota > Metazoa > Chordata > Mammalia > Carnivora > Ursidae > Ursus > Ursus maritimus. The sequence continues at coordinate 32,030,701 of NW_024423786.1, forward strand.
AAAAATAAAGGTGAGACCAAATCAGCAAGCTCCAGAGAAGGGGCTTTGGGAGGGGCTCATGGCCTGTCTGTAGTCCTACTTCCCAGCTCCTCTCCCCCTCCTCCCCATAGGTCTCTGGAGTCCCCCTGAGCTTCACCCTCAGGGACCACTAAGTAAAACCATTCCAAGAAGCACCTTAAATCAATATTCTGGTATGTACCTTTCTAATACTTCTAACTAGGAGGAGAAAAAAGAGTGTTTTCTGAGGGAGTATGACACATCATAGCCTTTTGTTTATCTATTTGTATCTCTATTTTTAGCAGTCTGAATGGTGGCATGATGAAGGAGTAGGTGGTGGGATCTCTCCGGCTGTCCGATTGGCCTTTCTCTGCCTCGCTTGCTGGAGCTACAGCGGAATTCAAAGTGGCTGGGGGTAAGGCTGGGAAGAACGCCAGAAAGGCCAAGAAAAAGGCAGTTTCCCCAAGCAGGGAGCTGGCTTGCAGTTCCTGGTGGGCCATATTCATGGACAGCCGAAATCTAGGGCGAAGAGCCATGAATGCTATTCGTGTCACACCACCCCGGAGTAAGTACCCCCTCACTGCAGAGGGACTCTGATGGTCAGGAAATGCATCCCAAAACTTAAAGGTAGCAGCTTGCTCTTCGTGGAGGCGAAGCACCAGCCTCTCACATCAAGGCTACATTTGCTGGGGGTGGTGTCATTCCACACATCCACAAGTCTCTGACTGGGGAGAAAGGACAACAGAAGACTGTCTAAAGGGTGCCTGGATTCCTGATGATCTCAGGACCAAACCCTCGGACAGCTGTCCAGTGTTGGTGAGTCCAGTGGACTCTATCTCTGTGAAACACACAATTTTGTCCTTTTATAATTCTATTTGAGCAAGTGGGAAGTTTAAATAGCTTTCCAGCCAACCAAATTTCTGCTTTTGAGTCTTAACCTTATGTAAGAGTTAGTGTGGCTTCGAAGCTATTGATTTTGAACGAGTGGATTTTGATTGAGTGGACTGGGTTTTAATTGTGATGTAGAGGTCATAGTAACAAACATTTGTTTTTATACAGACATTATTTCCACTCTGGGGGATAAGCTCAGTAAAGGTCATACCCCCCCTCCCCACACACACATACATACGTATATATATATATCTTTAAAACTATATACTAATATATAGGGTTTGATCCTCCTGAAGATTTTGAGAGTGAGAACTTGACTTTTCTTTTTAAGACTTCACTTATTTATTTGAAAGAGAGAGGGAGATAGCAAGAGGGAGCATGAATTGGGAGGGAGGGGCCAAGGGAGAGGGAAAAACGGACTCCCTGCTAAGCAGAGAGCCCGATGCAGGGCAGGGCCCTGGGGTCATTACCCGAGCTGAAGGTGGATGCTTAACCAACTGAGCCACCCAGGTGCCCCAGAACTTGACCCTTAAGAACTATCTGCATCAATCCCTTGGCTTTATTCCTCACAACATATGGCAGCTGGTTGAAAGCTCAGCTTCTGTCGGTTACGTAAGACTTGGCAGTGCTGGAGTTTGGCCCGAATTCGATTTCAATATGGAATTACCATCAAACAAATTGAACTCTCTGCATGAAGAATCTCTCCAAGATGAAAGATAATTAATTCAATCAGAGATTCACTTTGTGGTACACTTTGCACCAGAGAGGTAGCCAAGTCTTGCAAAAAGCAAATAGCCTAAAGGACCAGTGTTAACCCTTGGTGTAAATAAAGGGAGAAGGGGATGCGGATATATATTCATATTTACTTGCATCGGCATACAAAAAGCATGAGAGCATACACCAGATGCTATTAAGGTGAGTATCTGGAGCAGAGCAGGGATTCTAGGGAGAAGCAGGTGGTAGAAAGGGAACAGGGGTAGGAGGGAGACTTTTACCACTTTCCTTTTTCAATGAAATGCATTCCCCATTCAAAACATTAAAAATAACACTGGCTAGCTTAAAAGCTCTTATGACAAAGCAAGCATGTTTCAAAATTCGAAATCATGGCACCATAACACGAGTTCGCTCATTCATTCATTCTTTCATTCATATCCCAGTTCATTCATTTATTGACTGTATGATCTTTTTTAAAAATTAAAGTATAGTTGCCAGACAATGTTTTATTAGTTTCAGGTATACAATACAGTGCTTGGACAATCGTACACATTACTCGGTGCTCACCACAGCATAGCCGCCATCTGCCACCGTACGCCAGCATGTGACAGCATACTGTTTTTACAGTATTCTTGACCGTACTCCCTCTGCTGTACTTTTCACCTCCACGACTCATTTATTCTATAACTGGAATGTTGTACATCTTAATCCCTTTCACCTATTTTGCCCAAACCCCCAGCCACTTCCCCATTGGCAATCACCAGTTTGTTTTCTGTATTTATGATTTTGTTTCTGGTTTTTGCTTGTTCATTTGTTTTTTAGATTCCTCACGGAAGTGAAGTCACCCAGTATTTCTCTTTGTCTGACTGAAATATCACTTAGCATTATACCCTCTGGGTACAACCATGTTGTCATAAATGGCAAGATCTTTCTTTTTTATGGCTGAGTGATGGCTACTCCATTGCATACATAATGCACTCCTCCAGGGTACAGACCCTTCATCCTGTAAGTCTCAATGTTACTAGGTTACAAGAACCTCTGGAGAAAAGTACTTCAACATTTCTTTCTTTCTTTTTTTTTTTTTTTATTGTGGTAAAATATGCATCGGAAGATCCACCATTTTTTAAAAAGATTTTATTTATTTATTTGAGAGAGAGAGCAAGCATGGGGGGAGGGCAGAGGGAGAAGGAGAAGCAGACTCCCCGCTAAGCAGGGAGCCCGACGCAGACCTTGATCTCAGGACCCTGAGATCATGACCTGAGCCGAAGACTGACACTCAACTGACTGAGCCACCCAGGTGCCCCTTGAAGATTCACTATTTTAACCACACAAGTCAGTGGCATTAAGTACAGTCACAATGCTGTACATCAACCATCAACCATCACCACCATCAACCATCACTACCATCCATTTCTAGAACTTTTTCATCATCCCAAACAGAAATTCTATAACCCTATTCCCCTCTTCCCCTCAGCCCCTGATAACCTCTATTCTACTTTCTATCTCTATGAGTCTGCCTATCCTAGGTACCTCATATAAGTAGATTCATACAACATTGTTCTTTTGTGTCTGGCTTATTCCACTGAGCATAATGATTTCAAGGTTCATCCATGTTGGAGCAGGTATCAGAATGTCATTTTTTTTTTTTAAGATTTCATTTATTTATTTGACAGAGCAAGAGACAGTGAGAGCACACAAGCAGGGGGAGAGGGAGAAACAGGCTCTCCACCAAGCATGAAGCCTGATGCAGGGCTCGATCCCAAGATCCTGGGATCATGACCCGAGCCAAAGGCAGACACTTAACTGACTGAGCCACCCAGGCGCCCCTAGAATTTCATTCCTTTTAAAAACTGAATACTATTCCATGGTATATAGGTACATTTTGTTTATCATGCATCTATTGATGAGTATTTGGATAGTTTCATTTTACTGGCTATTATGAGAAATGTTGCTGTGAACATCGGTATATAGATGTCTGTTTGAGTCCCTGCTTTTAAGTCTTTGGGGTATATACCCAAAAGTAGAACCGTTGGATCATAAGGTAATTCTATGTGTAACTTTTCTGAGGAACTACTAAATTTGTCCACAGCAGCTGTACTATTTCACCTTTCTACCAGCAATGAACAAGGGTTTCTCTAAATTCTCACCAACACTTGTTTTCTGTTTTTTTTTTTTAAGATTTTATTTATTTATTTGACAAAGACAGACAGCCAGCGAGAGAGGGAACACAAGCAGGGGGAGTTGGAGAGGAAGAAACAGGCTCCCAGCCGAGGAGCCTGATGTGGGGCTCGATCCCAGACCTCCGGGATCACGCCTCGAGCCAAAGGCAGACGCTTAACGACTGAGCCACACAGGCGCCCCTTCTGTTTTTTTTAAATAGGCACCCTAAAAAATAAATAAATAAAATAAAATAAAATAAAATAAAATAAAAATAATATATATAATAGCCACCCTAATGGGTGTGTAGTATCTCACTGTGGTTTTGATTTGCATTTCCCTAATGACTAGGATGTTGAGTATAGATTTCTTTTTATTGACATGTAATTGACATACCGTAAAAGTCACCTTTTTAAAGGGTACAACTGAGGATTTTTTTTAAAAGTATATTCACAAAGTGGTGCAACTATCACCACTATCTGTATCTGGAACATTTTCATCAAAAAGAAAGAAGACTGAACTGTATACTTTAAAACGGGATGGTAAATTTTATGTTATGTATATTTTACTGAAAGAAAGAAAGAAAGAAAGAAAGAAAGAAAGAAAGAAAGAAAGAAAGA
>NW_024423786.1:32035089-32094873 GCF_017311325.1 Ursus maritimus
ATTCACTATTTTAACCACACAAGTCAGTGGCATTAAGTACAGTCACAATGCTGTACATCAACCATCAACCATCACCACCATCAACCATCACTACCATCCATTTCTAGAACTTTTTCATCATCCCAAACAGAAATTCTATAACCCTATTCCCCTCTTCCCCTCAGCCCCTGATAACCTCTATTCTACTTTCTATCTCTATGAGTCTGCCTATCCTAGGTACCTCATATAAGTAGATTCATACAACATTGTTCTTTTGTGTCTGGCTTATTCCACTGAGCATAATGATTTCAAGGTTCATCCATGTTGGAGCAGGTATCAGAATGTCATTTTTTTTTTTTAAGATTTCATTTATTTATTTGACAGAGCAAGAGACAGTGAGAGCACACAAGCAGGGGGAGAGGGAGAAACAGGCTCTCCACCAAGCATGAAGCCTGATGCAGGGCTCGATCCCAAGATCCTGGGATCATGACCCGAGCCAAAGGCAGACACTTAACTGACTGAGCCACCCAGGCGCCCCTAGAATTTCATTCCTTTTAAAAACTGAATACTATTCCATGGTATATAGGTACATTTTGTTTATCATGCATCTATTGATGAGTATTTGGATAGTTTCATTTTACTGGCTATTATGAGAAATGTTGCTGTGAACATCGGTATATAGATGTCTGTTTGAGTCCCTGCTTTTAAGTCTTTGGGGTATATACCCAAAAGTAGAACCGTTGGATCATAAGGTAATTCTATGTGTAACTTTTCTGAGGAACTACTAAATTTGTCCACAGCAGCTGTACTATTTCACCTTTCTACCAGCAATGAACAAGGGTTTCTCTAAATTCTCACCAACACTTGTTTTCTGTTTTTTTTTTTTAAGATTTTATTTATTTATTTGACAAAGACAGACAGCCAGCGAGAGAGGGAACACAAGCAGGGGGAGTTGGAGAGGAAGAAACAGGCTCCCAGCCGAGGAGCCTGATGTGGGGCTCGATCCCAGACCTCCGGGATCACGCCTCGAGCCAAAGGCAGACGCTTAACGACTGAGCCACACAGGCGCCCCTTCTGTTTTTTTTAAATAGGCACCCTAAAAAATAAATAAATAAAATAAAATAAAATAAAATAAAATAAAAATAATATATATAATAGCCACCCTAATGGGTGTGTAGTATCTCACTGTGGTTTTGATTTGCATTTCCCTAATGACTAGGATGTTGAGTATAGATTTCTTTTTATTGACATGTAATTGACATACCGTAAAAGTCACCTTTTTAAAGGGTACAACTGAGGATTTTTTTTAAAAGTATATTCACAAAGTGGTGCAACTATCACCACTATCTGTATCTGGAACATTTTCATCAAAAAGAAAGAAGACTGAACTGTATACTTTAAAACGGGATGGTAAATTTTATGTTATGTATATTTTACTGAAAGAAAGAAAGAAAGAAAGAAAGAAAGAAAGAAAGAAAGAAAGAAAGAGAAAGAAAAGGAAAGAAAGAAAAGGAAAGAAGAAAGAAAGAAAGAAAGAAAGAAAGAAAGAAAGAAAGAAAGAAAGAAAGAAAGAAAGAAGGAATGAAGAAATCCACACCGATTAGCACTCACTCTCCTCCCTATAGGTCCTGACAACCACTAGTTTCCTTCGTGTCTCTTTGTGTTTACTTCATGTCTCCCCGCCAAGCAGGGAGCCCAATGCGGGACTTGATCCCAGGACCCCAGGATCAGGACCTGAGCCAAAGGCAGATGCTTAACTGACTGAGCCACCCAGGCGTCTAGTGCCCCACTCTTTTTTAAGGCTAAATCATATTCCATCATATGGATATGCACACTTGTTTATCCAGTCATCGGTTCATGGACATTTGGGTTGTTTCTCCTTTTTAGCTCTTAGGAGCTAAATAATGGCACTATGAACATTCACGCACAACTTTTTCTGTGGACACATGTTTTCAGTTCTCTTGGGTGTTCTCAGCTCACCTAGGCGTGGAATTGCTGGATCATATGGTAGCTTTTTTTAAAGAAGCCTTTGAGGAACTGCCAGACTCCTTGCCAAAGTGGTTGCACAATTTTACATTCCCACAAGCAGTACACAAGTGGTCCAATTTCTCTACATCCTTCATTGTTATTTTTTAGAGAAACCTTTAACTGAAGCATAAATCATATAGAAAAATTGCACGCATTTTAAGCGTACGGCCTGATGAATTTGCACAAAACGAATGAACCCAGCATCTGACCCAGATTAGGATCTAGAATATGACCAGCATCCTAGGTGCCTATCTTGTGTCTTTCCCCATCACCACCCCCAAAGGTAACCCCTGCCTCCCTTTGCCTCTTCAGGACAGTTCTGCTGTTTCAGAACTTTACCATACGATAAGTATTTGTTTGTATCTGACTTCCTTCATTCAATATTATGTTTGTGTGGTAGAATATAAGTTCTATCCTTTCCACTGAATGCTATATGAATAGTGGCACAACTATACCTTTATTTACTTATCTATTATGGTATTAATAGACACTGTTGTTTCCAGTTTGGAGGTTCTATAAATGAAGCTGCTATGGGACATTCTTTTATATGTCTTTTGATCTCTCTCTCTCTCTATATATATATGTACTACACACATATTTCTATCGCATGAAATGAGGGGGTCATATTGACAAAAAGTTTTCCAAACCAATTTACACTTTTTTTTTTTAAAGATTTTATTTGTTTATGTATTTGAGATAGAAAGACAGAGAGAGAGAGAACGCGAGCAGGGGGCAGAGGCAGAGGGAGAAGCAAGCTCCCCGCTGAGCAGGGAGCATAATGTGGGGCTTGATCCGAGGACCGTGGGATCATGACCTGAGCCGAAGGCAGATGCTTAACAAACTGAGCCACCCAGGTGCCCCAGTTTACACTTTCATCAACAAGATGCCAGACTCTAGTTGCTCCACATCCATACTGGGTTGAATAGTATGTCCCCCAATTTCATGTCTATCTGGAACCTGTGGATATGACCTTATTTGGAAACAGCATCTTTCCAGATATAATCGAGTTGAGGTCATACTAGATTACAGTTGGCCCCAAATCCAATATGGCTGGTGCACTCATATAAAAAGGCTAAATGTGGACCCAGAAACACACCAAAGGAACACCACCATATGACATATAGAGGCAGACAGCCGAGCAACACGTCTACATATGAAGGACATATTTACAAGTCAAAGAATGCCCGGGATAGCTCACAGTCACCAGAAGCTAGGGAAGAGCCACTGAACAAATGCTCCCTCAGAGCCACCAGAAGGAACCAACCTTGCCAACACCTTGATTTAGTTTTCCAACCTGCAGAACTGTGAGAGAATACATTTCTGTTGTTTTAAGTCACCCAGATTGTGGCCATTTATCACAGCAGCTCTAGGATATGAATACAACATCCTGGCCCATACTTGGAATTGTTAGCCTGTTTCACTTTAGCCATCCTGGTGGGTGGGAAATGGCCTCTCCTTGTGGTTTTCATTGATTAAATTTCCTGCATGGCCAAAGAAGTTGAGCGCCATTACATATGTTTACTGGCCATTTGGGTAACCTCTGTTGTGAGGTTTTTCTATGTTTTCTTACAAAAGCTTTATTGTTTCGTTTCGGTCTATAATCCACCTGGATTTGATTTTTGTGCATGGTACAGGCTGTAGATGAGGCTGTATTCTTTTTTATGGCTGCTTTACAAATTACCAAGCTTAGCAGCTTAAAACAACACTCATGTATTAACTCACGGTTCTGTAGGTCAGGCGTGAGCTTAGCCGAGTTTCTCTTCTGAAGATATCACAAAGCTGAAATCAAGGCACCAGCCGGCTCCAATCTGGAAGCTCCGGGAAGGACTCAGCTTCTAAGCTTATTATTCAGGTTATTAGCAGGATTCCGTTCCCTGTGGTCTAGGACCTAGGTCCCTGCCGTCTTGCTGGTTGTCGGCCAGGGGCTGTCTGCTCCTAGAGCCCACTGGCATTCCTTCTCGTGGGATCCTCTCTCCGACTTCAAACTAGCATTAGCACTGAGTCTTTCTCGTGCTTCGAACCCTCCACTTTTAAAGGGCTAATATTTAAAGGACTAGATCAGGCTTCCTCGGATAATCTTGTCTGTAGGTCAACCGTACGTATATAACATAACGACTGTGGGAGTGATTTGTCATCATATTCACAGGTTCCGGGATTAGAGAGATAGATCTTTGTAGGGCTATTTTAGTAATTCTGCCTACCAAAGGGGTCACGATGAACTTTTCTCCCAGATGGATATCTAGTTGACACAGCCCCCTTCCCCCGCTGCAAAGCAGTGCTACCTTTGTCATAATTCAGAGACTGTATCTATGTGCATCTGTTCCTGGGCTCTCCTGTCCCGTTGCTCTGCCCTTCTTCGTGCCAATTTTATGCTGCCTTGATTTATTTTTGCTTTATAATTAGGTTTGACAGCTGGTCATGTAAATCATCTCACATTGTTCCTCTTCAAGACCGTCTTGCTTAATTGGCTCTTTGCTTTTCTTTATAAATTTAAGAAGCAGTTTATTAAATTCCATATTTAAAAAAAAAAAAACAGCTGGGGGGACGCCTTGGTGGCTCAGTCAGTTAAGCATCTGCCTTCAGCCCAGGTCATGATCCCAGGGTCCTGGGATCGAGTCCTGCATTGGGCTCCCTGCTCAGTGGGGAGACTTCCTCTCTCTTTCCCTCTGCCCATCCTCCCAACTCGTGATCTCTGTCTCTCAAATAAATGAATAAAATCTCTTTTAAAAAAAAAACCTGCTTGGGATTTTAAATGGTGCACATTGAACTATGTATCATTTTAGGGAAATCTGACATCCCTGTGATAAGAAAGTCTTCCAACTCACAAATACTGCCTATATCTCCATTACTTTAGGTCTTTCAAAATCTCTCTAATACTTCATAGTTTTCTGTCCAGAAGCCTTCCATATTGTTCTTTAGATTTATCCTTAGGTATTCTGTATTTGTTGATACAACAGTAAATAGTATCATTAAATTTTTTTAAATTTTCCATCTTTCGTTGCTGTCATATAAGAATATAACTGATTTTTGTTTACTTATCTTGTATTTAGCAATCTTGCCAAACTCACTTATTAATTCCCAAAAATTATCCATAGATTCCTTTGGACTTTCTATGAACACAATCCTGTCATCTGCAAACAATGGTAGTTTTCTTTTTTCTTTTTCAATTCTTGTCCATCTTTTTCTCTTATATTTATGATTTCTTACTTTTATGTCACAACTGGGTTTCTTCAGGGAAAATAAAAATCTTTAAAAACCCCAGTCTCTTTCATCCTGCGAACTGCCTCTGATGTCACCCACAGTGGCCCCAGCACCTCCAACTGTGGTTCTCTGTTGACTCACAGCAAAGCATCTGGTGCCTCCTACAGGGGCAACCATGGTCCACATTGCTGTGGAGAGAGGCTGGCCATGCTCCAGGGACACTGAGACCTAGAGAGCAGCTCTGAAGAGCAGCCATGGTCTACTGGGGTCCACGTGTTCCTGTTCCCTAAGGGGCTCAGAAGATCTCAGAGAGATGTACAGGAGAGAGTCTGCTGCGATTACACCACACCCTTCTGGGCATCGGCAGAGCAGCTTGGGGCGTTTGGGATGCCCGGCTAGCTCTACTGCCTGCTGTTCCTGTTCACGTAGCAACCGTGAAAATTAACCTGACCCACCTAGCTCTGCAAAGTGACTCCACGGGGGTGGTCATTATGGGTAGCTGAGCAAATCAAGGTGTTTGGAGGAGTAGCTGTGGTTAAGGGATGTAAGTGACTCATGGTAAAGCTGTTCATCCCATGACAGCCACCATGTAAATGTCACTTGCAGTGAGGTAAGATGAAGGAAACAGGCTGTGCACTACGACGGGGGCAGGAGGAGGAGGAAATCACAGGACTTCCGATAGCCCTTTGTAAAGCATTATGGGTTCTGGTACCATCATCACAACCCTTTATGCCACAATACGACCTGGCATGAACCAAAAGGTTTTCTAGGATTTTCATTTTCTCCAACCAGCTGGGTTTCCTCTTGGCTTGTGTGCCTGAGTTCATAAAATCAAGAACACGGTGTTTGTCCTCTGGCTACCGCTCTGAGCTGGTGACAGGCATGGGCAGGCTTTAGGATCACATGCATCTATACTGTCATTTTTTTAAAAGATTTTATTTATTTGTGAGAGACAGCGAGAGTGCACAGAGGGAGAGTGAGAGGGAGAAGCAGACTTCCCGTCGAGCAGGGAGCCCGATGCAGTGCGGCGCTGGATCCTAGGACCCTGAGATCATGACCTGAAATGCTTAACCCACTGAGCCACCCAGGCGCCCCTATACTGTCATTTAAATAAGGGACTGAATGCTCTGCTCTGCAGGACCTCTTAGGGTTTTAGTGCTATTATTTGTTAATAAAAGTGAATTATTTGCTATGTGGCATTATTCAGAATAGGCAAAAAGTGGAAACAATACAAATGTCCTTTTAAACACATAGTATGTCATATAACCACACAATGGGCTAGAATTCAGCCATTATAATGAAATACTGACACATGCTACAACATGGATGTACCTTGAAGACATGTTAAGTCAAAGAAATCAGACATTAAATGCCACAAATTATATGATCTCATTTATATGAAATGGCCAAAATAGGAAAATCCAAAGTTTTAAGTTGCCAGGGGATGAAGGGACAGGGAAACTGTGAGTGACTGCAAACAGGTACGGGGGTTCCTTTTGGGAAGATGGAAATGTTCTGGAATTAGATAGTGGTAATGGTTACACAACACTGTGTGTGTGTGTGTGTGTGTGTGTGTGTGTGTGTGTGTATTTTTTTTAGTTTTTATTTAAAAATTTTTTAAGTAATCTCTATATCCAACTTCGGGGTCAAACTCATGATCCTGAGATCGAGAGTCACAAGTTCTTCTGACTGAGCCGGCCAGGTGCTTCAATGCCATGAATATATTAAAACTACTGAATTATACACTTTAAAATGGTGAATTTTATGTTATGTGAATTTTAACTCAATAAGAAGGTAAATTATTTGCTATGAGGTTATTTTTCTTTTCAAAGCTCAAATGTCAAAATTATTCTGGCATTCTTGACTCTGAAAGCCTTCTCCCTGACAGCCCAAGGAAGCTGGGGATGGAGGGACTGCACAGCATGGAGGCTGGTTTCCTCATGTGGTGGGTTGAACCAGCCTTTATATAATCACACCTCTGTCTGCAGCCATATCCATGGTGACGGCCCCATCACTGAACTGTATTCTCTGCCTTGACTGGAGTTAAGAAAGATGGCATTTGTGAGTGGAGGGCTGTGGTGCCTGCAGAGCCACAAGGGGCTCCCGAGTCTGGGCTCTCTGTGGCACGGGCCACACGGGGGGGGCCTTGGCCCCCAAGCTCTCCGGCTGCTGGTGCTGCAGGGCAATCGCACTAAAGCAGCCAGAGTCTCAGCTTCCCCGAAGCAGAGGTGGGTCCCGAGTAACCCTGTGAAAGGGTCACCACCACCACCCCCCCTCCAAGAGGGAGCGGGAGAGTGCAGGATGAAAAGCTCCCTTCTGTTCAATTAGCTTCTTTTCAAGGATCAGAGCCCAGCGGGCAGGCGGAAAATTCCACACTCTAATGAAACAAAAGGGAGCCAGAAAGGAGAGCAGATAAAGGGCACGAGTGCAATCTCTCTGCGTTCTTTCCTCTGTGCATAGAAAGCGATTCTAACTGCCGGAGTCCTGGTTAAATCTCAATGCGCTTCCCTTCTCCGTGTGGCACAGAGAGGAACCAGGGCTATTTTGGGATTGCCTTCGCCAGGGGACACACACTGTGGGGCACGAAGGGTGATTTTATTTGGTAAATGGACCATGGCATGAAAAGTCAGTGAAGCACATCATGAGAAAGCTAATCTCCTTTCAACTGTTAATCTGATTTCACCCATGAGGAAGGCTCTGTTCGGGGCTGCTACATCTTTCACACCTCTCCGGACTTCGTAACGAAGAGCAAGGAGACACAGTCTTTGGTAGGCTGGAGTTGAAGAACACCGTTGAACGGCACTGTGCTCAGTTTTACTTTTTAATATTAATTTATATATTTATGGCAAGCACGGCAAACAAATTTTCTGCTTACAGTAGTAATATTTATATCACTCTTAAATCGATTTAAGGTAAAGAGAGTGACTTACTCTAAAGAAAATACAAAAGGAAAGTAGAGCTGTTCTACAGATACGGCAAGACTCGCAAAGATGGTCTAAGACTGATAACAATTCTGGAAACTTCTTTTTCTTTCTGTCCCTTTACTAATGAACACGTTTAGAACAATCCTAAAACCCATTCTGTCCTACCCATGCCATCTCCTCCCTGGTCTTTCCACCTCATTTTTCAGTGCACATCACTGCACCTGTCAGGACATGGCTGGGTCAGAATCCAACGACCAAGAAAATACCAAAGGAGCTCCCATAACCATGCACGATCCTTGTCTGAAGATAGAATCAGTGACTCTGGGAGTGAGGGTGGCCTCCCAGGCAAAGATGCTATCAGAAACCAGAAAGAATTTACCCAGTGACGAGTTACCACCAATTCTTCAAGAACACTCCCCAGACTCAAGACAGGATGTCTTTCAACTTTCCTGTATGTTTGAAAAATTTCATGATAAAGTGTTGAAAAACCGCCACCAAAAGGATAAGCAAAGAAGAAGACACTGTTATTATGATACTCTCGAATACTTGAATTATAAAATTAACTTACCAGTAATAGATTTTTATCAGCGCTGAAGGCCATAGGAGAAACGAGGCTACAAATGCCAGGATTGGGATGGCCAGCGTCCCGCCCGCAATGACGAACATGTTAACCACGTCAAGATCCATCCTGCTCTTTAAGATTGGCTGACACCTGCAGGGCCGAAGAGAGTAAATATTGAAACTCTGTCTCAAGACAAAAGATGAAGAAGCAGAGTGGAAGACAGAAGGACCCAGAATGAGAGTAAAGGTCAGGAGAGAACAAAAGCTGACAAGCGCTTAAAAAATCTAAATCGGCATAAAAACTAAATATAACAAAGAATCCCTGAGAGGATCCCGGATTTTTTTTAAGCTATAAAGGACATCGGTAAAGCCAATGAGGAAGTCTGAGTAAGGACCAGATATGAGATAATATTACTGTATCAGTGACACAATTCTTAAGCGGGGGGGATGAAATTGTGGTTATGTTTATACGTAAGAGGGTATCTTTGCTCCTAGGAGATGTCTGCTGAAGTATTAAGTGGCGAGAAGAGTGATATCTGCTACTCAGTGTTTGTTTCTGCTGCTCACTTTTAAAAATTAAGGGGAAAAAAATGTGGCGGCCCAAGGAGGGGAGAAGAGAGAACATTATAACAAATATGATAAATGTTAACCACTGGTGAATTCAGGTGAAGGTGACAAGGTAGTGTTCTTTCAACTTTTCTGTGAAGTTTGCAATTTTTAAAAATTAAAAGTTAGGACAGGGGTGCCTGGGTGGCTCAGTTCGTTGGGCATCTGACTCTTGATTTCAGCTAGGTCATGATCTCAAGGTCATGAGATGGAGCCCTAGGGCTCCCCGCTCAGCAGCGTCTGCTTGAGATTCTCTCTATCCCTCTGCCCCTCCCGCAACTTGTCCTCTGAATAAACAAACAAAGAAACAAACAAAATCTTTTAAAAAAAGTTAAAGAGGACAGAGAACCTAAAAGAAATGGAAACGTCATGTGCACATGAATGCTACCATCAATCGAAAGGATGTGTAACGTCATTAGGTCCATCTAAGGTGGGGAACTAGTAGCTGGGTGTCAGGAATAGAAGGAAGACTTGTGTTTCACTGTCCACCTCTTAAAGCTTTTGGTTATTTATCACTTACACATGTATAGCCTGTTCAAAAATAAGTACGATACAATAAAAAGTCAGGAGGGAACAAATCCCAACAGTGGAGTTTTCAGCACACTTCCTGAGGTCTTCCTGCAGACTTGCTGGGCACATCTCAAGGCTGGAACACGAGTACCAGGAGGACAGGGACTACTACGTGTCTCCAGCACCTAGACGAGGGCCTGACACATTTCTAGCTGCTCTAGAAACCACAGCTGAATCAGGAGCCCTCACTCTGTCCTGTTTTAGGAGTTCACAACACGGCTCATCTTCTCATGAAATAAGAAATAGTGCAAGTCCCACCATCCTCTCTGATCAAGAAAATAACTCCTGCAAGGACCCATGCGCCAGGGGTGGCCCTTGCAACCTAAGGATTCCCGGCTGCCTAAGAACAAACCAACATTTCACCAAACAAAACAGAGACTTCTACAAGAAAAAGCATTAATATCCCGGAAATCCCACCCTTCCTTATATTTCTTGAGAAATGAAGTGATATCTCTCACATACGTCTGTAAACCGATACATATTTCAATTTTACAATAAATTCGTAATGGTATGACCTCACTAACGTCACTGAACACAGGGCCAGATGATAAATATTTTTGCATTGGGAGCCCCATAGGGTCTGTCACAACTACTTGATCTGTCATTGTCCTGAGAAAGCAGTCACACCCAGCATGTAATAAATGGGAGGGACCATATTCCAATAAGATTTCATTAGAAATAGGCTGCAGGCTGAATTTGGCCAGCGGGCTGAAAGTGATCAACGCCTGGTATGGCACACCAAGTCCTGTCCAACAGGCAAGGTGGGTGTTTTATGCCGTTTTACAGGCTGAGAAAACTAAGGCACACAGAGGTTAAGTAGCTCGTCCAAGGTTACTCAGTTGAAAAAGTCATGATTACAAAACAGGTTTCTGCTTGGACCCATTCCCTTTGCACCAAGCTCTGCTTTGTCTAAATTTTTTTTTTCAAATGGTCTTTTCCCAATCTTTGTAAGCTCTTTGCTGTTAAATACTCACACTGTTGTCACTCCTAATTTCTCCATGAAGATAGGACATCTCCATGGACAATTTTTTTAAATTTAAATTTTGTTAACATATAATGCAATACTGGTTTCTCCCATTTACATGATTTGTCCCCTACAAGGGGCTGGTGAACAAACCCCTCACAGTCTTGGGGGGTGGGGCAGGGGGAGACAGATGCACATATAGTGGGGTAGACAGCTCTTTTCAGTCCCGCACACACACTCCATCTGGGTACCGTGTTGAACCGGTGGGAAAGAACGCCTTCTCGGGGGCAGAAGCACTGTGTGTGCTGCTGATTCAACTGTCCTCTAAATTTCTGACACCATAAACATGTTCCAACACACTTAAGTCATCGGCCTATTTCACCTTCTAGAAAGCTCCTCGAGGGTAGGGCCAATTGTCTGTGTTCCTTCTCAGCGCCAAGAACAGCACAGGACACAAATATGGTGCAAGTGAATTAGTGAAAAAGCGAAGTTACAAAATGGGCTCAATCCTGTTGGTTTTAGAGATAACCAACAATTCCCGATGATGCTGTAAGAGGCCTGACTTTTTTCTTTCAGTAATAACAAAACTCCCTGGAGGAGTCACCTATTTATCTCCGGGTACAATTTACGATGCTAAAAGGCCTCAGTGTCAAGGGGTAAGCAAATTACTTTCGGAGTGAAGGAAATTTTACAAATCTGTTTGAACACTGTGGGTCACAAAAGAGTCAACAAGAATAGGAACTGTCCGCTTCAAGAGGACTTTGCCACATTACACCAAGTCCTTAAAACTGCTGTGGGTTACCCTGAATTCCGGTGTCTGAGCTGCAGGAAGTTAATTACATGATGCTCCTTTGGATGAGGAACTAGAACATTTTACGCCCAAGGCCATGACATCACAGACCCTGACACTAGAGATGGCAGCCCCAAGGTGAAGGTCTAATCATCAAAAGAGATGTCATGGCTTTGTCAACGCCTGCTACGGATGTCCCAGTCAGCTTGGGGCAAGGTTTTAGCCGGCCCCACCTCCCGTTTCATTGCAGAATGAAGTCTTCTGTAGAGCCTCACCGACTTAGCAAGGCTTGGACGTATGACCGAGAAGCCTGCACACCTTCCCTGACCAGGTCAAATGTAGACAGGCCCCGGGTGAAGAAACTTAATGCTTTCTGAGTTTTCCTTTGTTTTCTTTAAGATTTTATTTTTAAGGAATCTCTACATCCAACGTGGGGCTCCAACTCAGAACCCCGAGATCAAAGGGTGCATGCTCTACTGACTGAGCCAGCCAGGCGCCCCCTGAGTTTTCTGTATGCAAGGGAGTGGGTGACTATCCCTACCTCTGTAGCATCCTTCATTTTATTTTATTGTATTTATTTACTTAAAGATTTCTTTTTAAAGATTTTATTTCTTTATTTATTTGTCAGAGAGAGCAAGAGTGCACAAGCAGGGAGAGTGGTAGACAGAGGGAGAAGCAGGCTCCCTGTGGAGTGGGGAGTTTGACTCGGGACTCGATCCCAGGATCCCGGGGTCATGATCTGAGCCGAAAGCAGACGCTTAGCCGACTGAGCCACCCACGCGTCCTATCATCCTTCATTTTAAAAAGGAGTTGCTCCGGTTTTCCTTTAAAAAGGCAGCTTTCCTACCCCGCTGAGGTTTGTTTATACGATACTCTATGTACCTAAAGGAGAGGCTGGAGACGGAAACATGGAACCCTTGTGAACTTGGAACCACCAATGACTGACATTCAACTACAGGGTGGAAAGTGGAGTTGGCCGAAGGATGGGGCCAGTACAACTGATGCCTGCAAGATGATGTTAGGGAGCAGGAGAATACTAAATAATGCTCAGGGCTACACAGCAGTAACTGGGTAACAGAACACTGACATCCATACTGAGAAGTCAGCTTTCAGCTCTTTGTCAGTTCTGCCAAGGTCAATGGAACTCTCGGTATGGTGTTATCGGATACTTCTCTAAGTCTTCCCCTCTCGCAAGCAACAGCTCCTAGCTACTTAATAACATGGTTTCTTTGTGTTGATTTTTATGGTTTCTTCCTTCTTTCTTTTTTAAAGATCTAATTGTCTTTTTTAAGTCACTCATGAATGGGGCAGCATGCCATCTAGCAAGAAAAGAGATATTTTCAATTTATAGTAGGGATGCAAATTAATTTTTAAAATTAAGTTAAAAGGAGTCAATTTCAAGAAAAATGCGAAGTAGGCGGTATCTCAGTCTTATGAAAATCAGAATGGTGATACGTGAACGGCAGCCAGTGGGGCAGATCCATATGAGGGATGGGCCCCAACCGGGCTGAAGGTGGGACATTCCAGCTGGTTCTCTCATACCAGGCTCTTCCACACGCCAGCTGCGAGGGCTTGGTTTCCTCAACTATTAAATAAGAGCGTTCATCCAAATCACCTCTTCAGTCTTTTCCTACTCTGAAGACTTAAAGCGTTTCTGAAATTACCCTACACAATTAAAGAGGAAGATCTGGTTTGCCCCCCTCAAGAATCTTATTCCTTGTTGCGTGTTCCCAGAACCTAAAACAGTACCAGGCAAGTATCTGTGGCTCGACAATGCCTATTGCCTGAATCACTGAAAGAGACTGAAAAAGAGGGGGAAATGCACTCGTTTTACATATCTGCTGAGTAAAAGCAAGGCATCCCAGGGTTAACGACAATGATCTCTGTGGCCTCGTGGCACAGTGTGAAGAGAAGCTACTTTAGGAAGAAGAGAGCTGGCTGTTAGGACACCAGGGAGGGTAACACACTCTCACATCCCAGACTGGAGCCTGCCACCCGGGAGGCCTCCTCCCGTTAGCATCCAAGCTGTGCATCTGGGGCCGTTATCTCCAAATACAGGGGTGAAGACTAATGGATAGAGGATAGACCAGTGGCTCCACATACACATTGCATCTCAAAGTCCCTAGTCTGAGGTGAGAAGTAAGGCATAATGCGTCACGATGTCCATGTTCTCACTGATTTTGCAAACTGGGAATCCTGAGATCCAATATCCTCATCCTAGGATGTAATGCAAAAGTCTAAGAAAAAATAGAATGTGAAACATTTTCAAAGAATCTTGCCTTTCCCTAAATAATCTTACCCATACGCCATCATATCTGACAGACTGAAGTCCTAGTCTCTTCAAGATATTATTGTAACAACAAGAGCAACGGTAACCAGGACCACCACCACCACCTCCACAGCCAAGGATGTGAGAGCCACACCCTCCATCTATGAGTAACTACTGGATGCCACACCCCAGACAGCCAGTTCATCCACATCCTCTCATCTTATCCCTCACAATATTATGAGGTAGGAAGCATTTCTCCCATTTTCAAGATGGAGAAACTAAGGCTTAAAGAAGTTAAAAAATGCCCCACGAGGTCATGTGGCTGGCAAGGAGGATGGTCTGCATTTCAAAGCAATCCTGCAGGTGTCCCTGGTTCATGCCACACTGGCCTTCTCTCGGGGCTCGCTGGCTACAGATGTTCACTGGGCATCACTTACACACAAGGCATGGAGGTCAGCGTCCCCACTGGCATTGTGTGTGCTTCTCTAGAACTGTTGTTTTTTTCTAATAGACTTTATTTATTTGAGAGAGAGCGAGCGAGTGTGAGAATGAGTTGGGGGAGGCAGAGGGAGAAGCAAACACCCTGCTGAGCATAGAGACTGACGCGGGGCTCGATCCCAGGACCCTGGATCACAACCTGAGCCAAAGACAGACTCTTAACCGACTCAGCCACCCAGGCGCCCCTCTAGAACTGTTTTAAGAGCAAGTAACATGCTAACTTTCCAGGTTACCAGTTAGCTTATTACCCAATTTCTGCTGTTTTCTTTTAAATACTGCCCAGTGCCGCTTATAATGTTTTCCCTTAATACAGCAATATGAAAATTCTTCCTACAATGTTTTCCACAAGGAATATGCTAAATTCCTAAAATCTGAGTATAATATCCAAGCCCTTTAATACTGTTGCATCTACCCAACACTGCTTTTTGAAACTAGGTGCTTGTCAAGATAAACCAATCTCTCAAAACTGTCACTAATGATGAACAGCTAGAAAAAAAAAAAAGATGGTAAGATTCTCTTATGTGGAAGCCCCAGGACTTGATGAGACAATAATTCAAGAAATGGGAAGTTCTTTTTTTTTTTTTAGCAATCTCTACACTCAACATGGGACTCGAACTCACGACCCTGAGATCAAGAGTCACATGTTCTTCTGATTGAGCCAGGCACGCATCCCAAGAAACGGGCAGTTCTAACTTCTTGTCATATATATCATCTCCGTCATGGAGGAAAATCACATCGAAACTTCCAAATAAGCAGTTAAGCTTGCCCAGTCACCACTGAAAGCATGGCATGGCCCCCAGGATTACTGCCACAAGGTGCCCAACTCTATGCCCTCCTCATCTTATTGTCCCCCTTCTCAGTCCAGCTGAGCCCATTCCTCCTCTGTGCTTTGCAGCGCTGACAGCCCTACTGTTGATTAATTATCTTTTTTTAAAGTAGGCTCCATGCCTAGTGTGGGGCTTGAACTATGACCCTGAGATCAAGAGTTACACGCTCTACCGATGGAGCCAGCCCGGTGTCACTGACAGCCCTGCTGTTGAAACGAGCACACCTGGCCTGGACCCTGAGATGCTAGCCTCTCTCTGCCCCTCAATATTCCCATTATGCCCTCCTCTCTCTCCTGATTTTCTCATCATGCTCTTTTCTCTCTCTCCTGATTTTCCCATCATGCTCTCCTCATTCTGTCTCCTGATACTCCCCTAATGCTCCCCCCCCCCCCACCGCCGTCTTCCTTGGAGAGCTCTCCATCCCTACATCTTCCACCATTCCCTCCTTCAGGAAATTCAAAACTCAACATGCCTGGCCAGAACCCCCTTCCAGACTTTTCTAAAAGCCCGCCTGAGCACCTGCATGACTCAACAGGCCTACCATGTCCCAGACGCATCTCTCCCCCTTCTCCTGACCCATTCATTTCTCCCCATCCATCTAGCCTCCCAGACTCTGATACATCTTTCACGCTTCCCACTCCTGTTACGCAGAGGTGGAGAGGGGCCGGCACTGGAGCCAGCTTGGGTGAGTCTAGACAAACTAGGCCGCTCAATACACGACTATTTAAATTTCATTAAATAAAATTCAGAGTTCAGTTCTGTGACACCTGTCACATTTTAAGTGCGTGGCAGAGCCACACATGAAGAGGAGCTTCTGTATTAGACAGCACGGCTTTAGGGGGTTTATACCCCTGAAAGCCTCTTGCCACCAATTCCTGAGGCTGATCTGGTTCAATGTATCCTAGGAATGTTGGGAAGGAAGACAAATTCCCAGCAGGTGTGAGTCAGACCCCAGCTCCCTCAGCCACCACCCTGGGTCCGAGTCCTCATTTCTTCTTGCTCCCATCTGTCCCATCCCTAACACTAGTTGCCAGGAGAAACTTCACAACTCCTACCATACATTAGGCTGCCCTGGTCGAAGGTCAACTCGAACCACTCAATACGATCCCAACCCAACTTCCTGGACCAACGCCCCCATCTCTGCCTGCACCCCGAATGACCAACTCCCGTCCCCATGCCAGCCGGGCACAGCCTCACGCTTTGTTTTTACTCGGGCTGTTCCCTTCATGTGCAGCACTCCCGTGTCCTGGCTGCTAGATGAACTGCTCTCCACCTTCGGGGCTAAATCACATATCACACTCCCCAGGAAAGCATTCCGGTTTCTTCCCAGAGGCTCAGATCTTCCAGATTCCCCTCAAGCTCAGAGCCCTGCTCCTGGCACAGACTTTGAGAACTGTCCATAGGGGGCTTTTGGGTGTGTATCCGACCTTCAGGTGCCCAAACCCCTCCCAGCAGACCTACTGAACCAGAGAAATTGCCCACTACAAGTTGGCCTGGAGAGAGGTTTTGAGGAAGCTTACAGAGGAGCCCCAAGCTCATTAAGGGCTGCTTTTTTTTTTTTTTTTTTGGTAATCAACAGTGTTAAAAATCCATACTCACTCTTCAAAGAACACAGCCTTCTTTCCCAACTGCTACTGGCTCTGGCAGAAGCTGAAAATGAGATTCTGGAATCACAAGAAAGAAAATGACAAAGCATTAAATCATATTAGAGAATATGAATGAAGTGCTAACAGCCACAGAATTGCTGGCTTTGCTGGAGGCGGAGTGCTCTCCTCCTCGGCACCGGCAGAGTACAAATACCCTGCAGCTTTAGAGCCCACCTCTCGTTCAAGTCACGTCTCCCAATTAAGCAACCGGCACAAAGGGCAGGGCGTGTCAGATAATGAGCTAGGCCCGCCCGCAGGAGGTCAAAGAAGAGATCTGCAGCAAGAGTACAAAGCAGGGAGTGACCTGATGATTCCTGGGCTTGCAGAGGTTAGGGGGAGAAAGGCAACAAGGAGGGGAGGGGTTGTCAGGCACACTGAGGGGAAAGGGGACTCTGGGACCCACAAATGTAACTGAGACGCCCCAAAAAGAATCTTCACCTTCTCCATCCGGGATTAGGGTTTACCTAAAAGTTGTACTCAGAAAGGAATGAGAAGGGGCGCTTGGCTGGCTCAGTTGGTAGAGCATGCAACTCTTGATCTTGGGGTTGTGAGTTTGAGTCCCATGTTGGGTGTAGAGATGACTTAAAAATTTAAAAAAAGAAAATTTTTTTAAGAGAAAGGAATGAGAAGAAGGTGGCAACCAGTGGACAAATGAGGGCATGTTTCTCCCAGAGAGGCTAGTGAGAGGGACCCCAAAGCTCAAAACCAGGGCTGGACAGAAAGCCACTGGCAAAGGGACCACGGCAGGAGAATGAGGAGCCGGGCAAGGGAAAGTAAATCCACAAAAGCCCTGAACTATTTCAGAGGAATCAGTGAGGAACCATGGAACCATGGAGGTTCTAGAAGAAAACCTGAGAACTGTTTGAAAATACCTCCGCGGGGAAAGCCTGAGTCAGATATAAGACGCAGAGGCCATAACAAAAAGATTAATATGTTGACCGCATAAAATGTTTTCAAATGTCCACAGNNAAAGAGGAACCACCAACAAGATTAAGACTTGTCAATATAAATCAGAGGCAACAGACTAATTTCCTGAATGTATAAAAGCTTCCTACAAATCAATTAAAACAACAAAATCCAATAGAAAAATGGGCAAATGATCTGAGTAGCCAATTTACCAGAAAGGAAATGACTCTGGAACATATATAAAGACCCTCAATCTCATTTATAATAAGAGAAATGCAGATTAAATCTACAAGGTAATGGCAATCTTGATTTATCGTACTGGCAAGGAACACAAAGTTGACTAACTGTCGCTGAGGCTGAGGGGGACGCTCTTCCACACGCACCAACTTCTATTCCCATCAACAAGCTCTATGGATGGCAATCTGGTAAAAATCTGAGGCAATGTAAACCACACATTCCTCCGACCTGAGCATCTCACTTCTAAGAGTTTGTGTTTATACCGAACATGTGAGATCGTGCTTGTGCAAGTTACTTGTCACACTGGTATTTATCATGGCAAGAGGCTGGAATTAACTCATATGCCCACTTCTAAGGGGGCCTGTTAAGTGAATGACGGGATAACTTTATAAAGGAGTATTATGTATAACCATTAAATACAAATAAAATTAAATGTAAGCCATTAAAATAGTGACCTCCAAGGTTCATTGTTAACTCAAAAAAAAAAAAAAAAAACAAACCAAGGAACAGGGGCATCTGGATGGCTTAGTCAGTTGAGCGTCCCAACTCTTGATTTCGGCTCAGGTCATCATCTCAAGGTTGTGAGATCGAGATCCACTGCCGGCTCTGTGCGGGTGTGGGGACTGCTTAAGATTCTCTCTCTCCCTCTACCCCTCCCTGACTCTAAAACAAACAAACAAACAAACAAACAAAACCCCAGGAAGAGTAGAATGTGGACGGAATAATGCCTCTTGCATTAAAAGAGAGAGGAGAGAAAGAGGAGAGGGACGGAGAAAGAGAAAGAAATGTTATGTTTATATATGTGTGAAATGTTTCTGGATGGATACACAAGAAACTGGTTACCATGGCTGCCACTGGGAAGGGAAACGGGGACTAGAGACAGAGATGAGCAAGATTGTCACTGATACCCTTTTGTATCTTTTGAATTGCTACTATGTGCGTGTATAAGGTTTTCTTTATTTAATTACAAAATATAATATAAAGTCCTCAACTAGAATGGTCTATCTTCCATTGTCCAATACAGTAGCCGTTAGCCACATGTGACTGTTTAAATCGATCAAAATTAAATAAAATGTAAAATCCAGTTCCTTGGCAGCACTAGCCACATTTCACGTGCTCAAGAGCCACACGTAGCTAGTGGCTACCAGACTGGACAGTGGACAGAGAGACCATTTTCATCACCACCAAGAGTTCTACTGGCCAGTCCTGGAGCCTATGCTAGTTAAAATGGCCCATGAGAGTGAGCAACCAAATCTTAATTGTTTCACATGATAAGGGAAGATCTACAAATGTGAAGGCTGTTAGCCTGCAAATCCCTCTCCCTCTACACAAGCTAAAAGGCCAGGCTGCCTGCTAAGATAACAAAGACCAGAGAGGGATCCTGTCCTGTGTGACTATCCAAAGGTTAAGTCAGTTGGAAATTCAGTTCTCAAAGGTCAAAGCCCAGCACTCTAAGAGCGTAAGGATTTCCCTTTTGCAACCATACAGGTGCATAAACCAGACAGGCATATCTCCTTTGTGGCTCTGGGAGAGGTACTGATAAGATGATCACTTGGTCCCAATTGGTGCCAAAGTGCTAGCACCTGGTTCCCCCTGGGGGTTCCTGTTTAAGAACCAGCCAAGCCCACAGCCCTTCTCCTTGGCTTCTACCACCTGGGGGCAGCTCTGTGGGCAAGGAAACTCAGCCTAGTCAGGCTGGTCCTGTGGGCAGGGAATTAGAGAACCAGATAATCCTGCCACCTGCTTCTCGGGAGAAAGGACACAGTCAGAGGGGGTTAAAGCAGGCAGCTGAATCAGGGGCTCAGCTGGAAGGTAAGTGGCTTATGTATCTGGCAGCGTATCTTCCAAAAAATTGCACTGGCCAAGAAACAAGGCAATAAAATACCCAACATGTGACCTCACGTAGCCTAGCACCTTCAAAATATGAGCCTTGGGGGGTTCAAGATCTAGGCTGACGAGAGTCTGACCTAACTGCCTGCTTGAAATCATGTTTAAAACAAGAAACCCCCCCCAGAAATAAAAGCCAGTCTCCTGCTGGATAGAAGAAGAGCCAAAGTCACTTGACCTTTCACCTCCAAAGACCCCAACGTCTTCAGGCTCTCAGGGAGTCCAAACCAGCTTTGATTCCAGCACTCCACTGGCGGATTAGTGCGGATGCATGCACTGTCATCAGCCGAGGTCACCTCTCAAAGGTAAAGTGCTAGAAAGAGCATCACTTACGTGATTATTTTCCACATGACTGAACGGAATTAAAATAGCCCTTTATATGGGTACGCAATGGCACAGGGCCTAAAATAGAACCTCAGCAACCAAAACACAGTCTCCCATTGCTGAATCTGTGCTTCGCAATGAGAGGAAAAAGCAAGGAGATTAAAGAGGGTTTTGTCATTTCTAAAGGAGGTGAAGTTGGTCTGTAGCATTTTCTAACCACAGGAACAAAGTCGGCGTTAGACAGAAGGGAGCCCTGTTATTAAGAGCCTGGAGATTTTTATCAGGACAAGATTTCTGGCTCCCAGCAGAGGCTCAGCATTCAGGGCCCTTTGTGAGCTGGTCCCCACCTTCTTTCTAGCAGAATCTCCTCCCAGAGGAGATCTCTATAACCCTGGAGAATGAGCATCCAAAAAAGGGACCTGTGGTGAAGCCACATGGGAAAGCTCACAGTTAAGAAGAAAACACAGTTTGGTTTAGAACTTAATCCAAATAAAAAAACCAAAAAACCAAATGTATTTTAAAAGCAAGAGTAAATATTGAACAAAATGAAAATGAGGTCAGAACTGCAATCCTGTGATAATTCTTAGAATAAAGAATAAGTCTCACGTGGGCTGTCTTAGAGCATGATAAATCCTTCCGGTTAGCATTTGGTTATCACAGTGCCATCACAAAGAAGGCATTTTTGCAAACATACCTTATTGATCTCGCAAGGGCTTAATTCTTTGATTTTCAAAGAATTGATTTCTGAATGCAATTTCCCCCCTTCTCTTCATCAGGTCTCACTTGGCCAGATCCTCATCTATTATTGCCTTGACATGTCAATCAAGCAGTTCTCCAACATCGCTTGCTTTGATTTCATGAAATCCTGCCTCTCTCACAAGAGTTACAATTTCACTTTCCACTGTTTGTCCTGTACCGATCTGCAAAACGTCCTAGGAGCTAGGAGAGACAGATGATCAAGACAGGGATGCTCCTGGCACCCGGCTAGACACCACGGTTGAAAACAGAGGGAGGGATGATGGCGGGGGACCTCAGTTTAAATGGCAAGCCCATTACTGAATATCTTCCTGCGATGATGACTTCTGTTCCCCTCTGTGACCTGGAAACTGTAGGGAACCAGATACCAGAGATGCTGATAGGCTGACCCTCTAGGGACTGTACCTGAATTGCCTTTTTATTTCTCTCCATTTCCCCCACTCTCTCTCCCTGGAAGATACTCTTGATCTCCCCCTATCTTCTTTATAAGTCTTTCTAGCAGAGCTAGGAGCTATCTCCTTCAGTGTACCTTCCCTCAGCCCCATCAGTCGTTAGGAACAAGTAAGCCTCGATAGTTTGTAGGAATGCTTCTCTCTCGTGGCATTGGTGATTTGTGCCTTTAAGCATGGGACCCATGAGAACACCAGCTGTACCCTTCACTGGGCTGCAAGTCTCTACAACAAGTCTTACTACATCTCTGCGTCTGCCACAGCACTTCAGGACACACGGTGTCTTGCCCTTGGAGGGCGCTTAGTCAATCAATACCAAATGATAAGCGAGGAGGTGAGGTCACGAATCAACAGGGCTGCTCACTAGTGCCACCGCAGGCCATTCCTTCGCTTTGTTCACGATGGTCTCCAACAAAACGAACATTCTTCATCAGAGCGCTGAGTTTTAGAGGCTATCTCCAGATCGGCAGTTGGGACCCAGAGAAGTTAAGCAAGCTGTCCAAGGTCACACAGCTCTTCTCTGCCTCCAGTCCACCAGTGGCTCGCTGGGGCCACACGGTTTTTATATTTGGGGATTATCCTCTTCTATCACCCCTTGCTCACCTCTTTCCTTGAATGAGCCACAATCCCTGATATGTCATACTCTTTCACACCTCCAAGCCTTTGGCACACATGGTACTCTCCCTGGCATGCCTTTTCTCCCTCCTGCCTGGTGCGCTCCAGCTCATTCCACAAGTCTTGGCCATGAAGCCCAGCCCCAGTCTGTAAATGCTTCTCTGAGGATTCAATTTTGCAGATCTATAACCTGGGTTCAAATCTCTGCTCTGCTACGACCCACTATGTGACCTTGGCAAAGTCACTTCACCTCTTAGGGCTTCAGTAAAAGGATAGAATGAGAGGGTGCATGGAGACAGCTCAAAGCAGTGACTGGTGGATACCAAGTGCTCACTCTGGACAGCTGTGAAGATCTCACGGGCCCTCGCAGGGCCAGGGAAGGGGCCCTGCCACACCTCCATCACCCCTCCCCTGCAGTGCCACCATGCCCCAGGCTCTCAGAGGCTTGAGTCTGCGGGCATGTCGGTGTTGCTATCTTTATACTCCCAGAGTCTGGCTCCTAGCTCCATTCCCAAATTTCATCACATAAAAGGCTTGAATCTTGTTCTGAGTATAAGGCAAATACCCAACACCAACAGCCACAGAGCCACAGCCTCTGGAAAGCAGCCTAAGCCAAAGGCTGCTGTTACTTGAGATAATTACTTAACAAAAAGAATACGATCACAACCTGCAGCAGTGTTGAGAACCTCTGCCCACACAGTTTGCAGGCTGCCCTGTCCCCCTGAATCAGCAGTTTCCTTGGTGCAGCCCCAAACACGTCCAAACACAGGCAGCGACCCCCTCCGTAGCTTCTGGGTTTGGAAAGCCTGGAAGATGACCAAGAGGGTTTCTGAGGGCCCAGTTTAGGAGCGTACCTTGATCTTCTTTGAAGAGACAACTACATCCAAGGTCAGAGAGGACTTGGGTTTGCAAAAATTGCATCCAGATCTAGGGTTTCTCAACTGTGACACAAGGGACACTCTGGGCTGGCTAGTTCTTTGTTGTGGGGGTCTGTCCTATCCATTGTAGGATAGTTAGCTGCATCCGGGGGGCCTCTACCCACTCCATGCCACCCCTAAGTTGTGACAAGCAAAAATGTCTCTAGATGTTGCCAAATGCACCTGGGGGTGGGGTGGGGGGAGCAAAGCTGCCCTCAGTTGGGAGCTCTTCTGGAGGAAGTGAGCCCACTTGACTCTAGCCCTGGATTTACGGCTGCAGTAAATCAATGAGGAACATTCTTAGCCACTCACCGTATCTGCCTTAAAAGGACATCTTCCAGTCCTCAGGGATTTTTTTTCCCCTAAGTTCACAGTCTTAAAGGCAGTTGTTCTCAACCCTGGCTGCACAGAATCTCCCAGGGAGTGTTTTAAAAATGTAGATTCCGGGACACCCCCCACGCCCCTGAGATTCAGATTCACTGGGCTTGGGGAAGAGGCTGGACATGGGTATTTTTAAAAAATTCCCGAGGCGGTTCTAACATTCTAACATGCAGCCAGGATGGAGAAGCACTACCGGAAAACATGCCATTTGCTTCCATCTCCCCCATCCTTTGAACCTGGCAGTTTGTTAAAAGCCAGTGAACCAGAAAACCAAAATGAGGTTAAGGGGATTTAAGTAACATCCTCATTCTTGACAACGAAACATCCTCCACACACTCCATTTTTTGGCCTGCAGATGACTTGCTAGAAAGAATGGAACTTAACCCGGTAGTCATGCAGTTTGTCCATGGCCTTACTGATCTAAACAGTGCCTTCCCATAAATCTTTCTGGGAAGATGGAAATGTTCTCTCTCTGCTCTCCTTAATACAGTAGCCACTGTCTACACATGGCTATCGACCACTTGAAATATGGCCAGTGTGACTTAAGAATTTTAAATTTTATTTCATTTGAATTTGATAGCCACCATATTGATAGAATGAAAAATATTTGTGGTCCTGCAGGGTCACAGAAACAAAGTCCCACAGCCTGCTAAATGCCACGGAACCATACAAGTTTACAAAAATGTATGCCTTAGAATATCTAAACTCAACAGTCTTGAAATTATCAAACGGGATCCTAACTTACCCTAATAATCAAATTAGGATTCATTTTAAAACATTTTTTTTTTCAACCTGCAGAGCTGGCTTCCCCGGATTTTCCAAACACTTAGCTTTGAGCATTCCTGGCCCTTTACTTTTGAACACTCATCACTGTAAAAAGGGATCTCATCACCAAAATAACCAGGAGTTGGTAAAGAATATAACACAGGGAAGTTGATTTCTACTCTGAGCCACTTACTAGTGTCCTAGGGAAAAACACTCACCCCAGCTTTCCTTCCCTCCAAATCCAAAGTAAACCTTTGAGTCAAACCTCTTGCCCCCAAGATAAACCTGAACCAACACACAGTGCAAACCAAGGTTACTTCTAAGAACAAGCTTTCTTTTTCTCATATCACTAAGCTTCACAATTACTTACAATTGCATGAACTGCATTCACACACTCATTCTAGGTGTGTGGAGCCTCACAGAACTCAAAGTTCATAGATTTTTAGAGCTAAAAAACAGAAAGGCGATTCTTTTTGCCAAGGCAATGGATGGTTTAGAGGCGAAGAAAGCAGCACAGACCTTTCTGAGCACACACACAAAATGCTTACCTCAGGGCACCTAGCTCACTCAGCTGGTGGAGTGTGTGACTTGTGGGTTCAAACCCCATGATGGGTGTAGAGATTACTTAAAATCTTTTTTAAAAAATGCTTTTCTCTCCTTGGCTGGGACTCCTCTGGCCCACCTCTAAGCAGAGTCAGTGTGAGTCATTTAGTGATGATTTAATAGGTCTCCAGTAATTCAAAGTGGGGGTCAACACTTACCCTTCATAATAGCTGGTGCTTACTGAGTGCTTACCACATCCTGGGCCCTGGGTGCTATTTTATCTAAATCTTATCACTGCCTTCTGAAGCAGGTGCCATTACCAGAAGTTAAGGCTCAGACAGGTTAGGTAATAAGCCCATGGCCACACAGCTAGCAGTGGTAGCACTAGGATTAGACCCAAGTCTCTCTGATTTTCTGGTGGGAATCCTCTGGGTTATGAGAAAAAACACACATGTAATTAAAACGTTGGGTACCATGCTGAGCCATTATCCCACGATCAGGCCGTAGCTCAATGAAGGGAGTCTGGTGTTGCGGGATTCAGAAATTCTGAGCCTATTCTTACTTCAGAAACCACACCATACCCCCAAAGGACCCCTCTCTCTCTCTCTCTCTCTCTTTCTCTCTCTCCCTCTCTGTCCTGGGGCTTCACCAGGCAAATGGTTAGAGGGGTCTTGGGGAGTGCTTCTGATCCTGCCAGCACAGAAAACATAGGCAGACACATGTAGATAGAACTTTCCAAATGCCATCACGGGGGTGGAAGGAAAGGATCCCAGTTACAAGATCCCAGGGGAGAAAGGAATCGCTTTCGGTTGGGCGCAGGGGAGGAATCAGAGGTGCATTCCTGGGACCACTGAGCTGGAGCTAAGGGGTAGGTACGATTGAGACATCAGAGATTCCAGGGAGGGCATTTCTAAAGGAGGGGACAGCCTAAGCAAAGGGAGCACCTCATTTGCCTGGGTTATAGCAAAGGAAGCAGAGGGGGAAGGGGGAGATCAGGATGCAAATAGGGGAGGGAAGAGAATCTCCAGGGGCCTAGACTGATGGGCTGGGGCAGAATGGGAGCTCAGGAAGTAATGACTGACCATCCCAGGACATGTTTAGCATCCCAGCCCTGGTACTTCTTAGCTGGGTGGCCTCCAGTACATCCCTTCTCTCTGGGCATCAGTCTCCTTGAGGACGACACCCAGGACCTCCCTTTGGTCTGAGAACCTACTTTTAGAAAAATTGGTGCTAAGAACATAGGCTATCAATTTCTCTTATTTCTAACTTCCTAGATTATAAAAATGTTAAGAATTTATTAGTTACAATTGGGTAAATATTAAGTCTAGTGGTTCAGAATGGGGGCTTTGAGGTCAGATTCCCTGTGTTTCCTGGGAAGGGGACACATTCTTCCTCTGAGAAACAGGCATCACATTGGTACCTACCTCATGCATAGAGCTGTTGGGAGAAGTGAAGCAGATAATCTTCTAAAGGTGCTAGGACAGGATCTGGCAGCCAGTACTTGTTTACTCTATGTCAGCTATTACTTATAATAAACTCTTCTTAGCTCCCAACCAGGTAGACTAGCCATGAGGGATAGGTGAGGCAAATGCTGGCCTCCAGTCCAAGTTGGGACCTCTTCTTAATCAACCAGACTCTGAGGCATAAGAAGGGCTCCACGTACATATCCCAGATAGCACAGCCTCTAGACCCTCCTGCAATCTCTTCCTCCTTCCCTATTTCATTCACTCTGTCAACTTGGCCTCCTCCACTCGAATGCGGGTACAGGGGCGCAAATCTTGCATGTGCTCTGCCCTCCAGCCAGCGTTACACAATCCCAATTTCCAAGGCTGCCAGGAAGGCAGCGAATGTGTGGGCGGGGTATGCTGGGGGTTGTAGGGCAGCACCGAGCTGTCGGGGTGGTTGGACCAGCATCCTAACTCAAGGGTTGCCGGGAGGAGAGGGCATGAGGCCGAGGGAACTGGGACAGACTGAGGAAAGGTGAGCTAAAAGGCTGCTGGGGGTAGGTGTTGGCCGGGGGAGGTCCCGAGGGGCGCAGATAGCTGGGGGCGGGACTGGGGTAGGTCCCATTAGCTGGGAGGTCGAGCTGCAGCCCTTCCTCAGGAAGTGGTTAGGACAGGGCTGCAGGAGCCTCCAAACCATCCAGGCACCAGGAAGGGTGCACAGGGGCTGGTGCCGGAGCCAGCGGTGGGAAGCGGAGTAGGAAGAGGGTGCAGGTTCCCGACGCATCCTCACCTTGTCCCTGGGCTTAGGGCGGTAGGCAGCCCGGGGAATGAGGGCACCTGGGACTCGGGAATGTCAAACCCGTCCAAGGGTTGATGCCATGCCGGAGCGAGCGAACCGAGTAGAAAGAGAGGTGCAGGTCCCCCATTTCGCCCCGAGTGCCGCTTGCGGGGAGGCCAGGCAGCCCTGACTGGAGAAGTGGAGGGTAGGTCACGGGGCCATAAGGGAAAGAACCCGGACACCCCCCTCTCAGGTGCGCATCCCCGCCCGGTCCGCCCCGCCCCGCCGGCGCTCACTCCGTCTGACCTCAGGCGCCTGGGTCGCGCCGCGGGATCCGGACGCAGGTCCTCGGCCCCCGGCCCCGCTCGCGTCCGGCGGCAGCGCTCGTGCCCGCGCCGCTCAGTTCCCGGCGCCCGGCTAGGCTGGACGCCTTTAAAGGCGCAGCGCGCCGGTCTGCGTCTGCCGACAGAAAAGCCGGCTCCACCCGCGCCGGCCGCTCGCGCGGCTCCGCGGCTGACTAGTCCGGTCTACGGCCGATCCCGCACGGGCACCCTCCGCCCCTCAGCTCCGCCGCTCAGAGCGTTAAACCCGGAGGGGCAAGTTAGGGTGTCGCACAACCCTATCTCAGCAACCTGTCTCCAAGAATTCAAGAGCCCAGGGCAGAATGCCCGCGTCTCCTCCGTTCGCGCGCAGCGCCAAGTGCGGAGGGCAGAACCGGCCGCCCCGCCCCGCTCCGCCCCGCCCCTAAAGAGCTCTCGGGGCGAGGGGAAGGGGTGGGGACCCAAGGAGCCACAGTTCCACCAGGCGCTGCCAGAGTTCCTCGAGGCATTGGCTCATTGTTTACTAAGCACCTACTATGTGCTTGGTGCTGCTGGGCACGCGTCGCAAAGTGACTCTGGCTGGATCTCTGCTCTCAAAGAGCTCAGAGGGACAGGCACAGGTTCACGGGCAAGCTTAGCAACGCTGTCGTACACATGTTGTCTCTTTTAATCCTGTGAGGAGGGCATTGTGATTGGTTTCCTTTCTCAGAAGAAAGGTGAGGAGCTTGCCCATGGGTTCAGCCTGTAAGGACAAAATTGGGAATTTAGACCCAGCACCTGGCTCCAAAGCTCCGGGGGGCAAAATGGCAGTCTTGAAAGGCTTTCAGCCACCACTGGTTAAATTCCCAGTATGATCATTTCTTCTTTTTAAGGACAGTTAAACCTCATCAGGCAAAAAAATAAGGAGTGGAGCATAAAAGTTATCACCCATGAAATTCAGTGTTGTCTGACTAGCTTATCTGCCACAAAGCCTGGATTTTTGAGCATCTGGCCTCAGTTTCCCACTCCAGCCTCATCTAGTATTCAGGGCAGGCAGGCTGAATTCTACCACTTTGGCCTTTGCATGGGCTGTTCCCTCCACCACGAACTCTTCCTTTTCTGCTTGGCCAGGCTACTTCCTCTTTTCCATGCCTAAATTTAAATGTCACTTCCTCCAGGAAACCTTCCTTAAGTCCCCTTTGGGCCCACACTGCTCTATGGACTTCTTCCATCAAAGTGTTTATTCATTTATTTAATATTTACTGAGCACTTGCTGTGTGTTGAGCACTATATGTGGGGTGGAGTGTTGGGGCTTGATGTCTTCTGCTACCCCAAATCCATGGCTTCTTTTTCTGCCTCTTACTCTAGACCTACGTGGGGCCAATGCCCAATAGGACTCTCTTGGTATTTAAATCCACCCCAAAGGCAGCTTCCTGCCTGCCAAACCCTCCAGACTGGCAGAACCTGGTTCAGTTAGGCGGGTTCTGAATCTTAAGAATGGGTCATGGATAAGAAGCCTCAGAGATGTGGCAAAGGAACATCTTTGAAGCTACCTTGTAAAACCAGCCTCTGTCAGGGCTGTGGGAATCCATCCAGAGTTAAGGACAATCTCCCTGGCTCGGACTGGAGCATCTCTCTCTACGGTGTTGGTTACTTCATCATTCAGATTACAAGAGTTGCATTCGATGTGCTTCATTGACTTGTTCTTTTTTTTCCCCCCATCAAATTGTTCTCGGAGCTTAGGGACAATGTACTCATCAAAGAGCAAGTTGCTCAGGATTCTCATAGATCATAATTAACCTAATAGGGTGCTTCGGAAGACCTATCTGAAGAAATTAATCAGAATGCAACAAAGAGTGATATGACGTGAAAAATATGAAAGATCTTACAAATAATGCAGAATAGACTGAGAAGATCTAAAATTCATTCAAGCAGCATCAAAGATGGAGAGAAGAAAGGAGAGGCCATATTTGAGGTAGTAATGGGTGAGAATTTCCACAGCAGAAAAAAGACATAATTCTGCAGATTTAGGAAGCATAATATATCCTAAGCAGGAAAAATAAGAGGAAATCCACACCAAGAAATATTGTAGTGAAACTGCAGAATACTAAAAACAAAGAAAATATCTTAAAAACAGCTAGAGATTAAAAAAAAAAAAAAAGATTATTCCCAAAGGAAGGAATTAGATTGCCAGCAAATTTCTGAAAGGCAATATAGGAAGCTAAAAGATGTTGAAGAATATCTCCAAAGACCTGAAAATTGGATCCCCAGCCTTTCAGGAATGAGAGTGACATACGGATAAAGTGAATTTACAACTGGAAAATTTGACTAACTGAACTTCTAAGATATACCTCAGAAAGAAGAAAAACAACCCAATTAAGAACTGCAGTGAAAGGAGGAATGATGAGTGAAGAAATTGGCAAAGAGAGTGAATCAAAACAAAACTGTCAGTACAAAACAATAACGATGACAAGAATAATCATAATTCATAGGTTTAAACAAGGTCAGAACAAAAATAGGGGACAGCAATAAATTAGGAACGAGGTGGTCAAAATTAAAGAATTCCAATGCCTTTGCATTTGGGGTGGGAAGGGAATTCAGATATTAACTTTGCCTTTGTTAATTATGCAAGGCACAATGTCAATGGTATTCATCAAAGTAATACGAATAACATGGATATCTTTCAAACCAGTAGAAGGGGGGAAATGACATAAGTCAATAAAAAAAAAAACCCAAATGCTAATCAACTCAAAGACATGTAGAAAAAGTGAGTCTCCTCCCCCTAAAAAAGAGAGTAAAAAAAAATAAGTCCAGATCTACTAATAATCACAGTAATTTAACTAAACTCATCAGTTAAAAGTCAGAAATTATCAGATTGGATGTTAAAGGAGTCCAAGAGGCACTGTCTCAAGAGGTATTCCTAAAACATAGGAATTTGGGAAAGTTAAAAGTAAAAATGTAGAAAATGATATACCTCAAAAATAGTATCCAAAAGGGAGCTGGTGTAGCTATATTAATATTAGATAGCAGACCCACAAAAATCACTAAGGATGGAGAGGATCACTACATAATGATAACAAGTTTGATTTGCCAGAAAATTATATCAGATGTCAACTACAGAAAACGTAAATTTTATCATTATTAGAGAAATTGTTAAAATTTTTAGTCAGAGGAAAACATTAAGCCTGATGGTTCTAGAAGGAAGTCTAAACTCTCAAGGAATAGATCATACTACTCTCTCATAAGCCCTCTGGAAAATAGAAAAAGAGAGAGCACATCCCAACTCACTCTATGATGTCAGTCTAAATTCCATAACAAGCAAGATCAGATCAGTATTACTCCTAAATCGCTCAGAAACATGGAAGTAAAAATCTTAAATAAAATATTAGTACATTGAGTCCAGCAACACATAAAAAAGATGATGCATCATTCCCAAGACAGGTTCATCCCAGGAATGCCATGCTAGTTTAACATTAGGAAATATATTCTTGTTAACGACATCAACATATTAAAGGAGAACTATAAGGTCATCTCAATGGTTGCAAAATTTTAAAATTCAACAGTCCCTCATTGTAATAACTCACAGGAAACTAGGAAGAGAACTTCCTTAATCAGTTAAAAGGCAGCTACCAGAAACCTGCATCAAATATTCTCAATAATGAAAAATTAGAAATGCTGCCTTCAGAATCAACAATGAGGGGTGCCTGGGTGGCTCAGTGGGTTAAGCCTCTGCCTTCGGCTCCAGTCCTGATCCCAGGGTCCTGGGATTGAGCCCCGCCTGGGGCTCCCTGCTCAGCAGGGAGTCGGCTTCTCCCTCTCCCACTCCCCCTGGTGGTGCTCTCTCTCTGTCAAAGAAATAAAATCTTCAAAAAAAAAAAAAAAAGGTATAAAAAAATGGTTCCAATCAAAATCCCTACAGGACTTTTCAAGGAAGATGATGAACTGATTCTAAGATTTATATGGAAGGGGCACCTGACTGGGTCAGTGGGTTGAGTGGCTGACTATTGATTTTTGGTTCAGGTCATGATCTCAGGGTCCTGGGATGGAGCCCATGTTGAGTGGGCTCGACATGGGCTGAGTGGGGGAGCCTGCTTCAGGATTGTCTCTCTCCCTCTGCCCTCCCCACTGCTTGCTCTCTCTCTCTCTCTCACTAAAATAAATGAATAAATCTTTAGAAAAAATGAGATTTTATATGGAAGAGCAAAGGTCCAAGAAAAGTAAAAATATTCCTAGTGAAGACGAAAAAGTAGATATCAAGATTTGTTATAAAAGTATAGTTATTAGGACAGTGTGTATTCATGTAGGGACAGATAAAAACACTAATGAAACAATAAAAATCACAGAAACAGACCAATGCACATAGGGAAACATGGTTTACGAGGGAGGTGGTATTTCAGATCACTGGGGAAAGGAGGGACAATGCAGTACGAAGTGTTAGGACAATTGACTATTCATATAGAAAAACATGGAACTTAACAACCCACCCCCCTCCAAATTAATTCAAGATAGATTAAGGACTTTAATATAAGAGGCAAAACTAAACTTTTAGAAGGACAACATAGGAGAATATTTCCAGGGTCTCCCCAACACTTGCTTCCATCACACTGCCTCTAATCTAGTAGGTATGAAAGGGTATCTCATTGTGATCTTAATCTTCACGCCTATCATGAATGGGCTCGAGCAATTGTTCATATAGTTGTTTGCCATCGTGTTTCTGTGTCTGTGAAATACCTGCTCGTGTCATTTTCCCATCTAATTGTCTGTGTTCTAATGGTTTTAGTTCTATGGGAGCCAAAAGCTTCCAGTTTGTAGCTTATCTTTTCGCTGTCTTTCGTGCTTTTAGACAAACATTAATTTAGTCAAATTATCCCCTGTGTTGAGTGCTTTTATGTCCTGTATAAGAAATCCTTTCCTACCTCACCTAAACCACATTGACTGAGTTTAGGGGAGACCTAGCACCCCAAGGACACGGGGGACACAGGTACCAAACAGGGACTAATGGGTGGGCTGGCAAGAACCCCAGCCAGCAGTCCAGATGAGCAAACACAAGCTCCAAGTGTCTGAGTCACTGGAACACCTCTCAGGTGATGATGCTGGGCCCAGCTCTGCCACTTACTAGCTATCTGCCTATGCAAACCTGAGTTTCTTCATCTATAAGTAGGAGGTGATGACGAGCAACTGATGATGGGACCAGCCTCGTAGGGCTGCAGACAAGATCAAGCTGAATAATGTGTTTACAGATTAGCCCTTCACCTGGCACCAGGAAGTGTGCGTAATATCAGCTATCGGCATCACCGCTGCTCATACACCAAGTATTTACTGGGCTCGCCCCGTTCTTAGTTCTTAGAGGGGCCTAAAAACTTGTCTTTGAATAGTCAAAGGTCAGTCAGGGAACAGAGATTATGAAGACCCCAGTGTGAACCAGGAATCAGTGGGTGAAGGTTACCAGCATGTGTGTGTGTGTGTGTGTGTGTGTGTGTGTGTGTGTGTGAATGTAGTGCATAGTTCTTCTTGCTAAGAAAACACACATTTCCCCCAAGGTCCTCACAGTCCTCATTTCAACATCCATATCACTCATGACACTGTGCTGAGACCTCTCCTCTTAGCTGTCCCCAGTGCCCCTCTTGGGACATCCCACTGGGTGCCACTTCAACATGAGCATTTGAATGAGACTTTCAAAGATGGTGTGCATCACATTATGCCAGCTAAATCACGATGCCCCCTTATCCGTCTGATTTATCAAAAAGATAATGCTTCTTTGTTCTTTTTAAAAAAATTTTGTTTATTTATTTGAGAGAGAGAACAGAGTGAGAGAGAGAGAGCACAAGCTGGGGGAAAGGAGCAGAGGGAAAGGGAGAAGCAGACTCCCTGCTGAGCAGGGAGCCCAATGCAGGGCTCAAACCCAGGACCCTGAAATCACGACCTGAGCCGAAGGCAGACATTTAACTGACTGAGCCACCCAGGTGCCCCTTCTTTCTTTGTTCTTATCTTGTCTCTTCTCTGAGCTGCTGAGGTCATGTGGGGAAGTGAGATTACATGTCTGGGTGGAGGGATTATAGTCTGGTCCCCCTTCAGGCGGTGGTCCTGATACCCTAGTTGGGGTTTTGGGGACTAGAGGTACTGGGTACCCAGTGGGGCCAGGACAGGAGGTACCAAGTTCGGTCATCTTTTCCCAGTGGGACACAAGTGGCTGGGAACAGGCCAAAGAGCCAGAAGTAAGATGGACAATGGGAGGGAGTAGAGGAATGGGACAGACGAAACTAGGGGTAGAAGGCAGTTGTGGGGAATAGACTCCTGTTCCTTTGTGTCAGTTCTCAAGTGGATTGTTGTCATTTAAAGACATAGGGTGAGCAGATGTTAATTAGTAGGTAGTGTACATTTCTTCACTGCCTCCTTTGTACTGGGAATTGCGCTTCTCATGCATTATACCATTTGTTTTCATCCTCACAACAGCTCTGGAGTATGGAGGTTATGACTTCCACCATTTCACAGGCAAGAAACTGGGCTTGAGGTTAGGGAACCTGCCTGAGCTCATGTGGCCAGCAAGTGATGGAGTGGAGACAGGTTTCCTGGATCTGTGCTCTGAACCACTGTCCTCAACAACTACCTCCTAGGACTTGTGCAAGACTTACATTTTGCAGGCTGCCATGGAGACTGCATTGAAGTCTTGAATGATAGGATGGGCATTGGCAGAAGCTCAGGAAATTGCCATGGAGGGCCTTTTTCTGAAGAAATCCACTACATTTGAGTGATGGCAACTCTCCACTGTTATGGCTACCTGTGAATGCAGCCTGACTGCAGATGAGTGGGTCTCCGTGGGAACATAACTTCCACTAGCTACCGCTTCCAGAGGAGAATGCTTCCAATCTCCGAGAATTCATCCCAACTCTAGTTTCAAAGACTCTATCTGCACCACATTTACACACGAGGCTCTGAGGCAGTGCAGAGTCATGCTTGGGAACACAGGATTTGCTGCTCCCTGGCAGGACTGACTCATCCATTTACCAAGTGTACATTGCTGACAAGTTGCTTACTTTCTCTGGGTCCCAGTTTATGCCTGTATAAAATAGGGGTAATGTAGTCCTTACTTCACAAATTTGTTCTAGCCATTACTGAATTCTCAAACAAAATAGGTGTTGACTGTTATTCTTTCTCGCCCACTTACCCATTCCCTTCCTGCTGCCCCTGTTCCCAACTAAACTAGGATAACCAGTTCATCCCAGTTTGCTTTCTTTGTCTTTGCAATGAAAGCCCCACTCAGTTCCGGGCAGACTGGGATGGTTGGTTGCCTTTGCTGACTCTGCTGTCAGAGAAGTCATAATGGTCCCGAAAAAATGGTGGCCAATGGGGCTCAAGAAGGTCTGAGTCCAAGATTTACATTGGTCGTTTATCTTCATAACAGTTTTCTGGCCATTGGATATCAAATGAAGGCTCAGAGGCCCGGAAAAGTGACTGAAACCAAAGGCAAGTCCAATTAACGATCTACTTTTGAGTCTCCATGAGCAGGAGCTGCCGTATCCATCGCTGTATCTCTCTCCACATTTAGTAGGTTAACTGTTAAATGAGTGAGTAACAAATCTCCTAAAACACCCACGATGCAAAATGATCCCCGGTCCTAGGCTGGGAGCTCCTTGTGCCAACAGATCTCCAGGGTGTATTATGAGTGACATCGGCCTGCATCTAAATCTGGTTCTGGGATGACTTTGGAGCAGGCTCAGCCTATGGAGGGGAAATCTTATCCTACAGTGGGATTCTTGCCTCAAGACTCATTCATCAGTCACTCTTTGGTTAAGGATTGACACCCACTTAAAGCTGCGCTCCTCACCCTGTCTCTGGGGCTGATACAGTTTTCAATGGATTTGTAAATAGTTGTCCAATGAGTGATGACCCAGGAGGGAAATCTGCCCCTGGAGTACACCACACAACCTACTGAGGTCCCCAACTTACAGCATGGGGTCTCTCCCAAGGTCTCACGCTCCTTACATGTGGGGTAAGCAGGGAAGTTCAGATTATGGGGAGAACACATCCCCGCTTGCTAGGAGTCTAGGGGTGGGACATGGATTGTTCTCAGTGTTCTGAGCTGGAATGCTGGCAGGGCTTTGTCACTGCTAAGTGCCAGAGAAGAAATGGTGTGGGGGACTAACCAGGTGTTCATACTCCAGTGTCAAACGGCCCTCGCTGTGCCTCTTGGTAGCTGTGAGACCTGGTGCAAGTGACTCCCTCTCTGACCTCATCCGTGAAAAGAAGATGCGTAATATGGGGCCAAATACAGCTCAATACCCATAGCTGCTCTTATTGTTTTATTACTGTGATCCAACATAAGCACCCCATACAAGAGAGAATCATGCCCAAATCAACAAACACAGAAGGGAGTGTCAAACAGCAAGCACTCAATAAATGTTAGCAACTGTTATTAAGAGCTTTTAAATCATCATCTACTTCCTGGGTCTGAGTCACCCAGCTTCCCTGTGAATACCAGAAGAAGCTTATTTAAGAACTTCTGTGAAACACGTAAGTAGTATTCCCACTCAAAATGCATCACCTAAATGGAAGCATGAGGAAGTCCCAGACAAACCCAAACTGAGGGAGATTCAGCAAAATAACTAGCCTGTACACTTCAAAACTGTCAAGGGTATGAAAGGAACTGAGGAACTGCTCGGATTAGAGGGGGTCGAGGACACAGGACCACTAAGGACGATGCATAAGTGTGGATTGGATCCTGCACCAGAAAACAAAAAAACAAACAAACAAACAAAAAACCCACAACCCAAACAACTGCTGTAAAGAACATTATTAGAGTAATTGGTAAAATTTGAATAAGGTCTGTAGATTAGGTAATAATATTATATCATTGCTAAACCTTCTGGTTTTGATAATTGTCCTGTGGTTAAATAGGCGAATTACTTGTCCTTGAG
This sequence comes from Ursus maritimus, assembly GCF_017311325.1. Classification (NCBI taxonomy): domain Eukaryota; kingdom Metazoa; phylum Chordata; class Mammalia; order Carnivora; family Ursidae; genus Ursus; species Ursus maritimus. The sequence continues at coordinate 32,071,170 of NW_024423786.1, forward strand.
AAATCACTTGGAAGTATTTAGGGATAATGGATCCTAATGCCTCCAACTTACTCTTGAGCAGTTCAGCGGAAAAAAAAATCTGTATGTATGAAAACTAATGAAAAAGCAAACGTGCCTAAATGTTCATCGGTGAAGCTGGGTGAAGGGTATATATGAGTTGCTAAACTATTTTTACAACTTTTATACACATTTGAAATTATTTAAAAATAAAAATTAAAACATAATTTAAAAAAATGAAAAACTACCGAACCTTTAGAAGAAGAAACAGTGCAGTTAGGCAAACAGTCAGCAGCTGTGAGAAGCCTTCCACCTCCTGGTCCTGCCTCCCCACCGTGCCCTCTCATGGTCGGCCTGGAAAGGCTAGCTGTATACTAACAGGCCGCTTTAGAATCCCGTAGAGGCAGGGACAAGTGCCGGGCTTGCTTGCATGCTTCGTAAGCAGAGAAAGGCGATGGATACAGCGCGGTGTAGTGGCCCGTGGGAAGGGGTGGGGTGAGGGGGGGCTGCAATGGCATCATTTGGCCTGCCTGCAGCCTTTTAACCTAGGTGTCCCATGAAGGGCAAGGTGAAAAGCACTGTGGTGCTAGAAGAGAGGGTTCCAGCACTGAGATGCTGCTTTATCCCAGGACAAAGGTGAACGAGGCTCCCCAGGAGAGGAGCAGTGCTCACTATCAGCCAGAAGAGGGCGTTCTCTTCTCCCGCATCGTGCTGGGAACCAACAGACTTTTCCACTCTGGAGGTGTGCTCACAGTGGTTTCACAGATCTGCAGATCCCAGGGGCAGGATTAGGGTCAGGTGAATGAGGCGGGAGCCTGAAAGTGAGGTTGGTTGGTCATTTAAGATGTGATACTTTGTTCGTTGTGGATGTTCTGCATTAATTTTGATTAATTACTCAAGATTAATTAATTATTGGAAGTACTGCAATAACATATTATTGATCTTGATTAGTGAGTCGTTTGTCACCCCCTTAAATGTCCCACCTGAGGCCAGCGCCTCATTTGCCTCCTCCTAGTCCCACCCTGGCAGACCAAACCCATTAATTGCAACACCAGTAGCTCAGTTTGCAATTGGTTAGGTGAGGTCTGGAGTTAATGGGCCCTTTTGTACCGTAAAGGAAGGGCTGGGTAAGAGAATTAATCCTGAAAACCTGAATTCCTGCCTTTAAAGTCACTTTATAGTCAGTGGCTGGGGCCTGAAATCATTATCTCTAAGTCTCAATTTTCTTACCTGTAAAATGGAGTTCACGATCCCTTTTCATTCCGAAGGCAGAGTATCATCCGACTGAGTACTTCCTGAGGGCCACTGTGCTGAGTCTGCCCTTGATTTATAAACTCACAAAAATGGTCACAGCTTTAGCATATAAGAGCTATTATCATCCCCATTTTTGAGGATGAGGAAATGAGCACAGAGAGCTTTAGCGACTTGCCCAAGGTTGAACAGCCAGTAAGTAGAATTGCACATGCTTTTACCTCCACGGCAGCGTTCTCAACGGGACGGGGGCGATCTCCATCCCCGTGGAGACGTGTGGCAATGTCTGGAGGTATTTTCAGTTGTCATGACGAGGGGGAGTGCTGCTAGCCTCCAGTGGGTGAGGGCCAAGAGTGCTGCTAACTATCCTGCAATGCATGGGGCAGCCCCTACAACACAGAATTATCTAGACCAAAATGTCAGTAGTGCTGACGTAGAGAAGCCCGCTCCCTGCTCTGCTGCTGAGATCGGGGAGCTCTATGAGAACCGAGCACTCGGGGCTCCCTGAAAGGCGGATGCTGTGTGGAAGTGGTTGCTATATTTCTGTTGTCCCAGTGACCTTGATTCTCTTGGTTATTCAGGGACCTGAGTTCCCCTGGCTCAGTGTCCTCACACGATGGTTGAGAAGATGGGCTCTGGAGTCAGTCAAGTCACCATAGCATGCTTTCAACAGTGATTTACCAAGCACCTGCTACATGCCGGTCTTGTCCTGGGCTGTGCAGACACACATAGGTGTCCCTGTCCCCACAGAGGTGTCTAGTGGGGAACAGACATCAGATAACACACAGCTCATACATAATTATACATTGTGATACATGCCATAGCAAAAGACATAGGCCCCATGGAAGAGAATAAAAGGGAAGACACTGATGGGCTGGGGTGTGCAGCGAGGCTTTTCTGAGAAAGTGACATTTAAGCTGAGACCTGGAGGTGGGAAGAAGGAAGAGCACTGCAGGTGGAGGGAGCAGCTGTGCAAAGGCCCTGAGGTAGGCACTAAAAGCTGCTCAATGTGAGGGGAGGCCAGTGGGGGAGGAAAAAGGGAAAGGAGCAATGTTACTTTGAAGAGGGGGTTAAAGAGCTTGGTCTTTACCTCAAATGAAGGGCCTCTGAAGGGTTCTAATCAGAGCAGTGCCACACCAAGGCCAGTCCTTCAGAATGCCACCTGCTTGAGGTCCAGGCACAGCCCTGCGTGGAAGATGCCGTGTGAGTCCAAAACCCAGAGCCTGCTTCATCACCTGGACACCATCGCGTGAAGGTGAGGTTGGTCCCAATTAAGCAACCTTAGATAAAGCACCTCCCCTCGTGACTGGGGTGAGCGAAGCTGGTTCTGAACTGTGATAACTAGAGCAATTTGCATACATTACAAGATTATTGCTATGGCTCATTTGTTACTAGACAAAGAGTGACATTAGTCACTGGAAACACCTGTTTGGGTCAGGCGGCTTGTCCCCCACCACAGGCCCTTTGTTTCCTTTTGCTACTTTTGCTACTTTCTTTTTGCTCCCCAGTCTGTGCACTTTCACTCCCCCTGAAATCCCCATCGTGGCTTTCTCCAGTTCTGAGGTATCCTTTGTCCCAGTGTATTGTCCCCACTGACTCCCGTCCCACCAGGGCCCATGGTGGATGGCTGTGGCTCCCTGTGATGTTTGGGACCCTGTGTCTGAACTCCTGCTCCTCATTTCTACCCATTCATATGAGATTCAGGGAGCTTTTCCATGGGGGCTTAGTGAGGCTTTGAGGGACTTGACTGTCCCTGTCCAACTGGGATGGTATTTCTCAAGGTGGATGTTGCTCAAGATATTGATAGGATTTATAGGAAGAAGAGGGTTCTATGAACAATAAAGTCAGGACACCCTATTTCAACACACTGAAGTAGCTTTCTTTATTGCAGGACTTTTCAGAGCATTTAATACGCTAATGTGCTTTATAAATCTCCAAAGAGTAACATATATTTATCCTTTTTTCTAGGAGCATCTTACAGACTAGTGTTTAGAAGTACATGCCCCAAGAAACATCATCCGTAGCCACTAAGTGGCAGAAGGAAGGATACTTCAAAGTGATCAGTGTGGGTCAGGCCAGTGTCTGGCTTTCCTTCCCAGCTCCTGACTCCAGGCTCCTGGAAGGAACTGTCTCAAACCCCCAATTCCCAGCACAGGATGGATGAGTGTGAGCTTTCTGCTTTCCTTGAGCCTGCAGTGTAACCCTCCATGTTATCAGTGACTCCTGAAGCCGGTTGAAAGCTGCTCTGCGCTCAGTCATACAAAGACAGAAAACACGTTGGCAGGGGCATTGTGTAATCTGCTTTAAAAAATAAAAAGCTTTTTAGTACTTTCATCTATCTTTTTAATTACTAAACAAGTACGTGTTTTTGTAAACACAAACAAATGAAAAAAGTCAAACAATACCCAAATGTATAATAGTAAAAAATCAAAGTCTCCTTTGGTCTCCTTTCTGTCCCCCACCTAGAGTGTTTGCTCCTTATTAAGGTTTTGCTATGCCTGGTTTGGCAGGCGAGAAGGCTGGTTTGGAGTCCCAGGGACTGAGACGGGCTAGCTGTGTATCCCTGGGTGCAAACCTCAGTGTGCTCATCCATAGAATGGAGGAAGCATAGGGGAGTACTGAGCGATAGGAAACAGAAAACACTCAGCAAAGCCCCTGCACCTAGCTGACTTCAGTTAAATTCGAGGCTTAGCATTTTCTTTCCGGAATCCAGGTACTTTTTTTTTTTTCTAAGTCCAATTTCCTGCAGTGAATATGCTAACTACAGAATGGGGTCAATATCTTCAGAGTGTTTATGTGATTTTTTTTTTTAAAGGGCAGTTTCTATATACAGAAACCACTACACAGAGCTTTACTTTATTTTTCAAATTAATATTCAAACGATCAAAGTTAAAAATTCAAAAATAGATTAGTCGATTCTCAACCTCCAGGTTAGCTTTTTTTTTTTTCCAAAATTACAAATGGAAATCTGTTTCCAAACCGTAAGGGAACTTTTACGTTTGAACAAGGTGATAGCAGGTGTCTTGCAAAAGAAAACAAATTCATGGCATGAAGTTTTTCTTTCAAACTTTTGAAGCAAAAATAACCTAAGTTGTGCACTTTTGCTTTAGGGGAGGTGAGGGGAGCAATGAGGTGGTAAAGGAAGGAACACAGTCAACTCAGTATCGAACTTGAGAAAGTCAAGTCACTTCTGCTCAGCTTTGAGTTTACAAATATGCTTTAAAAAGAAAAAGAGGAAAAGTGACACTTAATGTTCAAATTTATATAACTGTAGCCCCAATAGAGTGTCTGTACTTGAAATGGCTTTAGGCCACTGGCTGATGCCTCTGAGGTCCAGACTATCTGGCCAGAGTTTTCAAATGGCAGTTCCATGTTCCTATGTCTGTTCAGAATCCAAGGGAGCTTAGGTTCAGTTCAGAGTCTTCCGGAATGTTTTAGAGATTGCTGCCACCACTCCATCGTCAAGCTGACCAAACATCTTTTGCTCACTTGTATCATTCTAGTATTTAAAAAATATTTTTCTCATAAACATGCAGTAATTCTAACAAAGGGGTTTTGCGTTTTTCCCAATGTAGGAGGTTAACTTTTTTTTTTTTTTTTACAATTTTATTTCTAAGTCATCTCTACACCCGTCATGGGGCTTGAACCCACAACCCTGAGATCAAGAGTCGCATGCTCTGCCAACTGAGCCAGCCAGGTGTCCCCAGGGTAGCTTATTTTTTATGCTGGGCACTAAACCCAATTCCAGGACCCTGACAGGATTGTTATTGCCTTAGAAAATGTCACGCTTTTAAATGCAGCTTATAAAAGTTTTTATTCTTTTTATAAATCCAGGTGGGATTGCCAGATAAAACACAGGACAGGATGCCCAATTAAATCTGAATGATCTAGGGGTGCCTGGGTGGCACAGCGGTTAAGCGTCTGCCTTCGGCTCAGGGCGTGATCCTGGCGTTCTGGGATCGAGTCCCACATCAGGCTCCTCTGCTATGAGCCTGCTTCTTCCTCTCCCACTCCCCCTGCTTGTGTCCCCTCTCTCGCTGGCTGTCTCTATCTCTGTCAAATAAATAAATAAAATCTTTAAAAACAAAAAAATCTGAATGATCTAAAAGTCAAATTTACCTAGGGTTGCCTGGGTGGCGCAGTCAATTAAGCGTCTGAGTCCTGATTTTGGCTCAGGTCATGATCTCAGGGTCCTGCGATTGAGCCCCAGATTGGGCTCTGCAGGGAGTCTGCTTGAGACTCTCTATCTCCCTCCGCCTGCTTGTTCTATCTCTAAAATAAAGAAATGAATATTTTTAAAAAGTCAAATTTCCTTAGTGCTCTTTATTTTTATTTGGTAAGGCTAAACAACCCTACCTTCAGCAAACTTAAATAATTACTTTTAAGGGGTTATAGACCCATTTACAAACATCTTAAAACTACTTTTATACATTTAACATACCCCATTTCCTTATAAACTTCTTTAGTTGTTTGAACTAATAAAAAAAGCCACCTTTTAAAATACTAGGTAATTCTTTTTTTTTTTTAAGATTTTTAAATTTTTAAGTAGTGTCTACACCCAATGTGGGACTTGAACCCACAACCCTGAGATTAAGGGCCCCATGTTCTACTGACTGAGCCAGCCAGGAACCCCTAAAGACTAAGTAATTTTAATAAATTAAACTTATGAAACACTGTTAACCCAAAATTCTTATAAATGTTCCAGAACATTCATGTGCATGAATTTAGAAAGGTTTCAACATAAAGTCACAAATCTAAATCGATCCCCCTAACTGCACAGTTGATGTTGGAGTCACGAGATTGTCGGCTAAATAGGCCAAAATCTCCCGAATGTTACTAATCCATAAAGTGCGCCTATGTACAAATTCCTTCTTAAAAGTCACGAAAAGCATGTACCACACTCAATTCTAAATCTTCCTCCGGTTGAGAGATGCCGATTTGCCAAGGAAGACAATCATCCCCTTTCCCCCGGAGATTCAGGAGGCCTGTTGCCAACACCAGGGAGCTGCATCTCACCAGACACTCAGGAAACCATTATTTCCTTCCATGTGCTATTTGGGGTTATCTCCTTAGGATGCCTGAGCGTGCTTGGCCAGAGATTTTGGCCAGGATGCTGCCTGGATGTATGTTAGTGATATATGCGTGCTTTTCCCTGTTCCCGCCCATCTCGTCAAGAGGGGGTGGCCCAGAGATCCCCACGCTGGCTTCCAGTTATTCTCATTACCCACCATCTTCCCAGAAGAATTTTCCTTGCCAAAGTCTGCAAATCTCACCAGGGCTTGTGACTTGACTGGATTTTGCATTTCCGATCGTCCCATCGCCACGCCCACATCTCTAGAGCTCATTTCACTTGGGTTGAAATCCTACCATTCTTGAAACACTTTCCTTTCTTGGGATCATCCATGTCTCACAAACATTAAGATCATAGCTGGCTGAACCGTGGATCTCTCCAGCGACTTTCACTGGCTCTTTGTCCTTCAAGTCCAAGGACGTTTTACTGACCCATTCCAGCAGACTGGCAATTGCTCTCCCTGGCAACCCATCGCTAGCATTTGCTGTGTGAAACTGTAAATGGTAAAACCGCCTGAAACATTATGTAACTCAAACCAGAGTTGACCTTAATTAACGCCCACCAGGGCGATTAGAGAGTCGGAGCCTGGGTGTGTCCAGGGACAGCTGGCTGCTAAATCCCAGGGAGGACAGAAAATGTGGCAGGATTTCCCACTGACCCCTGCCTCACCGTCCCCCCCACAGAGGGCTCTCTCACCCCCGCTGCCCTCCGGGGTGGACCACTTCCGAGTTGTCACTTTCAGGAAAAGCCACATGGCATGCCACCACAGTGTTGATGGCCAGATGTCACAGCTGGTTCCCGGCTGGAATAGGAGAGACTCTGCAGGGGACGGTCCCTCAATTACGCAGGCCGATTTCCTCACGCGGTGACCCACACAGGGGCTCCTCAAAGCCGAGCCCCTTTTCTTCATTTCTTTGGGGAATGAAACCCATGACCTTCAGTTCCTCAGAGAAGTGAAAGTAGCAACAAGGAATCCAGTAATTCCTGTTATCTGCAGGCTTTATAAGCCAGCGAGCCTGAGGAGGTGGCCTGCAGCCCGCGCGCCAGACGCCGCTGTCCTCGCGAAGCCGGACCCCCGCCAGGATGCCTCGGCCGCCGGCCTTCCAGCTGCTTCTCCTCCTTTCCATCAGCAGCGCCCTGGCCCTGAGGCTCTGCTCCTTTAACGTGAGGTCCTTTGGGGAAGCCAAGAAGGAAAACAAGAATGCCATGGATGTCATCACGAAGGTGAGACCCCTTCCTGTCCGGGGGAGCGCCGGGTGCCCCTCATGCCCTCTCTCCGCCTTCAGCCTCGAAGAGACTCCCGAGAAATTTCAGCGAAGTTGGTCTCTACGGGGAAAGGTAGCAGCTGCCTTGGCATCGGGTCACAATCCTGACAGCAATCATTCCAATAACCACAGCCCCTCTCTGGGCTTCATGTCATCCCCTGAACGTGGGGGCTGTTGGGGAGCTATGGCAGTACCGCCCTGTAGGAAGGTTGGGGGGCAAAGTGTGAGCTGGTACGTGAAAAGCTCCTAAAACCGGCTCTGCTCCTAGTAAGCCCCAGGTAAGGGCTGGCTGTTCCTACAGTTTTATTACCATTTACCGAATGCCCCTGCCAGGCACTGCGAACACACGATTTCGTTTCATCGCTCTTAAGACAGAGGGTTATTATCCCCCATGAAGAGATGGACAACAAAAGTCGTAGTGACCTCCTGTGGGTGGTCGGTGGGTGGGTGGAGGGGGAGCTGGGATGCCAGCCCAGCCCGGTGTTTCATCCATCGATAGAGCACAGAGGATTTGCTTCCTTTCCTTTCCTCTCCTCTCCTCTCCTCTCCTTCCCTCTCCTTCCCTCTCCTCTCCTCTCCTCTCCTCTCCTCTCCTCTCCTCCCTTCCCTTCCCTTCCCTTCCCTTCTCTTCCTTCCCTTCCTTCCCTTCCCTTCCCTTCCCTTCCCTTCCCTTCCCTTCCCTTCCCTTCCCTTCTCTTCCTTCCTTCTTTCCTTTGCATTCATTCTTTCTTTTTTCCTTTCTCTGTCTCTTTAGCTTTCTCTCTCCCTCCTCCCCCTCTCTCCCTCCTTCTCCACCTTCCACCCCATCAACCTTTTCCCACCTACCAATTCTGATCTTTCTCTCCACTCAGATAAAACTTCCCTGGGGTAATATGACCAAGGTCTGGAGTCGCTGCTCACGTTTTTCTGGAGTCAGTTGGGACTCTCTTTACCCGACAGGTTAATTTATCTTTGGTGATGCTGGGAGCTGAAACCTTTCCCAGGACTCTGTCTGGGTATTATCACCTTAGAAAACCCTGGGGGCACCACGGTAAGGTGGGAACACCAGGAGCCATGGGTTCAGATCCTGCCCGGCAGCTGTGTGTGCGAGCAACCTCGGGAATTCCCTTCTCCTCCCTGAGCCTCCGGGCCTTTCAGAAAGTGCCCTTACACAACCTGTAACGCCGGTTGGCAGAGAGAACTCTAGGTGTGGAAGGGCCGCAGGAGAGCCTGGGGCCGGGCAGGTGATCACAAACAGAGCCGTGACTGTTGGTATTAATACCCAAAATGGATTAGAGCAGGGACTGCGTGCTCTGTTCTTATTTAGATGGTCCTCTCCCTGGTTGGCCCTGCCCTTTGGATGGTACCCAAGGCCTTCCAGCAGTGGTTGTTTAACCAGAACAGCCATGCCTGACCTGTGGGAGCTGAGACTCCCTGGCTCAACAGGGAGCTCTGACGTGCCAGGAAACTATTTTCCCTGCTTCCTCGCACAAGGGCACAGGAAGCCTGGGTACCTGTGAGTTCCCAAGTGCCCATCACCTTCCTCAATTATTCTGCCCAGAAAAAGTCATCACAGTCTTAAGAGGCTGTCTTTTGGTTCTTGGAGATTCTACTGCTGGGGCCCTACACTCCGCACCTCCCCTGAGCTGCCGCGTCCTAGAGGGCCGACTGACAGACAGCCCATCACACCGAACACCGAGCATATGGGAAGTCTCTGTCAAGGACTCCTTACCTAACCCCAAGGCTGCAAAACCATCCTGTAAACAGAGGCCATCCTAAACACTGCAGAGCCACCGAGAGCACTTCCAGTGAAACCCGAACCCAGACATTCAGGGCAGTAATATTCACAGGGCCTCATGTCTGAGCACCTGCTCTAGGCTAGGAATTTTATATTCTTATTTACTTATTTATTTATTTACTTGAGAAGAGAGGAGCAGAGGGAGAAGCAGTCTCCCTGCTGAGCGGGGAGCCCAATGTGGGGCTTGATCCCAGGACCCCGGGATCATGACCGGAGTCAAAGGCAGACGCTTAACCGACTGAGCCACCCAGGCGCCCCTATATTCCTATTTAATATTATGGCATAGGTGGCATTGCCCCCGCTTTGTAACCGAGAAGGCAGGCTCAGGATGGTAGAAGTTCCTTATCCAGGGTTCCCTAGCTGGTAAGTGGAAAAGCCAGGATCGAATCCAGCCACATGACCCAACCCTATTAGAGAGGATGCCTTTTCCACCCTTCCATGCTGGTTTGATCACTTCGGGGTCGAGCTGTTGTCGTTATGCTGTTGTCGTTATGACCTTCATCGGGGAGGTTGGAGAGTGAGGGAGGCCTGCCCTCTCCATCTTGGGTTTGCTGGCCGGCACCACGGACAGTTTTCCAGATGCCAAACCCTGCCTGGGCAAGGTTGCTTCTGGCCCTTCCTCAGTTTGTGTCCTTAAAGAGCAAAGTTTGTTCATCCAGCAAACACTCACTGAAGGTAGGCCGTGTGCCAGATGCTCCGGGGCACCGGGGGTAAGATGGTGGACGTGGGAGGCATTGTCTCCCACAGCACATGGTACTTACGATTTTGGGAGTGCTTACTGTGGGCCAGGCCCTTCATATGCAGCATCCAAGTTCAGCCTCACAAGCCCTCTGGTTGCCTTTTGCAGATGGGCAAGTGGAGTTCAGAGAGGAGGAGGACACAGTCCTGGGTCATGGAACCAGCAAGTGTGAGAGCCAGGGCAGGGACCCAGGCCTAACCGACCCTATCTGGGCTCTTTCCCCTCCCATGCTGTGCTGCCCCCTGTTTACAGGCACAAAAGAGAGCTTCACAGGCCGCTCTTGGCCCCAGAGTCTTCATAAGTCTTCTCTAGACCGTCCCTGCCCCTCTCCCCAGGCCCACTCACAACACAACCCCGCTTGCTGGGAAACCCTCACTGTTGGCCGTGCTCTGCCTCTACTCCCTCCCTCTGTGACCAGAGTCAGGAAAATCTCGAGTGTCAGGTCTGGGAGGGCCTTCTGGGGGGCCCCATCTTTGGAGACTCATTCTGCGGAGATAGAATCAGGCGAGATATATTTTTCCTGGCCTGAAATTGGGGCAGGGAAAACATGTGTCAGTGATAGATTTGAAAAGTGAGTATTTAATCACTGTGGGGAAAATGCTCACAACATCATGTGAGGCTGAAAAAAAAAAAAAGACCCAAACTGTGTGATAAACATTGCCACTGTTTGCAGAGTATCTTTTCCGTGCCAGGGACTGGACTGAATGTTTTATAGCCGTCATATCCTTTAATCCCCATGACAACCCCATGAGGAGGACATTGTCCCCATTTACAGACAAGCAATCTGGCAGGTTCGGGGAGCTTAAGTGACTTGCTCAGGGTCACGCAGCTGGTGAGCAATAGAGTCAAGATGCGAATCTGAGGCCATTTGATTCATTGTCTATAGTTTCAACTGACAGGCTAGTTAATTTGATGTCATTTTGTAAATACGTATAAGTATAGAAATCGTGTGAGAAGTGTCTGAGTGGTGGGTTTACAGCTCATCAGGTGATTTTTTAATAGTCTTTTCTGTATTTTTCAAATTTTCTACAATAAGCAACATTATTTACTATAACAAAATTATTTTTTAAAGGGCTAGCTAGGAAACGTATTCCCATTTTTCTTACGATGCCTTAAGGAAGAGTTAAATAAGGAAGGTCTTTGTGCCTTATAAACTTGGCTCAACGGTTCCCATATGGCTCCCTGTCCCTCCCTCCCTGTCCCTCCCTCTGCTCGCTCTTCCACTCGTGCCAGATGCCGTACAGTTGTGCGTAAAGCAAGGCCTAGCAGGTTGTCTGGCACACAGCATGGGGCTTGCTCTCCCATCCCTGAGATCATGACCTGAGCCGAAATCAAGAGTCAGATGCTTGGGGCACCTGGGTGGCACAGCGGTTAAGCGTCTGCCTTCGGCTCAGGGCGTGATCCCGGCGTTATGGGATCGAGCCCCACATCAGGCTCCTCTGCTATGGGCCTGCTTCTTCCTCTCCCACTCCCCCTGCTTGTGTTCCCTCTCTCGCTGGCTGTCTCTATCTCTGTCAAATAAATAAATAAATAAAATCTTCAAAAAAAAAAAAAAAAAAGAGACGCTTAACGGGCTGAACCACCCAGATGCCCATAAACATGACTTTTAATGCTATAGAATGCCCTATGCTATCTTTCATTTAATGCTTTCCTATTTGGGGATACTTAGGTTGTTTCCAATTTTTGTTGTTGTTGTTGCCATGCCTCCTCCTCTCTGATCTGTTCAAGTAATAATAATAGCAATAGTAACTTATTGTGTGCCTCCTATTTGGCTGGCATTGCTCTAAGGACCCATTTAATCGTCCAGCCACCCTGTGAGGGAATAACTGTCATCATTCCACTCTATAGACGAGGACACTGAGATGCAGAGAAGTAGTAGATATTTTTTAATCTGGTATTTTAATAGCATGGTGGGCTTTGCAGTCACACGAACCTGAATTCAAATCCTGACTCCACTATCTACTGGCTGTGTGACTTCAGACTTTTCACTCAGTCACTCTGAGCCTGGTTTCCTCCCCCTGTTTAGCGAGCTAATAATCATAGTCATGTCACAGGGTTGGTGAGGCTCAGGGTAGGCTCACAATAAATGTTAGCCTTTATCCTTTTTATTATTGTAATTTTGTTGCCAGGTGAACTGGGGAGACCCATATCCAGCCATGTATCTTTCACTTACTAAGAGCTTAATAAATATTTATTGCTGTTATTGTGATTATTCAAGCTAAGCCAAGATAGAGGACGTGTGATCATGTGATCGTAGCCTCTGCATTTGGATTGAGTAGATTTGCATTCTGTCTCGGCCACTTTCTAGCTGAGTGACTTTGGATAGTTTACTTGACTTCCCTGGAGACCCAGACTCCTCATCTTTACAACGGACATCAGTGGGGCACCTGGCTGGCTCAGTCGGTGGAGCCTGGACTCTTGATCTCAGGATTGTGAGTTCGATCTCCACGTTGGGTATAGAGGTTACTTAAAAATAAAATCTTTAATAAAATAGAATAAAATAGATACAACAATACTATGTACCTCAGGAAGTTCCTCACTTGTTTCAGCAATGAAATTAATTACTTTAACAAAACACGATTCCTATACTTAAAACATAATAAGTGCCCAGTTAAAGATCTTATTATTTGTAGGTTATTTGCCTGAAACCTCTGGGAATTCTGTCTCTGCAGGTCATCAAACGCTGCGATATCATACTCCTCATGGAAATCAAGGACAGCAACAACATGATCTGTCCCACACTGATGGAGAGACTAAATGGGTAAAGACGGCGGTGGGGAGGGGGCTGGACCCCCTGCGGGCTCAAGGTCAAATGCAAGGACACCTGAAAAGCCCAGGGAACTGAAACTAGCGTGAGAGCCAGCACTTGTCCTGACCACCAGGTCACATGGCCAACAATGCCCAGTCTTCCAACTCCACTAGCTGCAGTCCTGTGAAATTTCGACTGGCTAGTTTTAATATGATAAAGCAAAACAGAGGAAACAGATGAGGAGCCAGGACAGAGGAAGAAACGAAAGAGACAAGAGGCTGAAATGAGAACTCCTGTCATAAAGAAAAGATTGAATACAAATGTGAAGTTATGATATGCCCGCAAGCTGGAATATTATGTAGCCATGAAAACCATGTTCACTACAGAATAGGTTAGAGCTAAATATTCCAGCACGGACAGACGGCTGCAGTATATTGGAAAAAGCAGGTTCAGAACTGTAGGTAGAGTAGCCTATTTTAGTGATCACATGACACTACGCGTGAATAAGAGTTTGCATGGCCATAGAGGAAAGAACGGGAGGGCGCACTCCATACTGTTAACAGTGGTTACTCCTGGGCCGGGGGTGGGGGGTGTGATTGCAGGACCACTGTGAACAGGGTCAATGAAGAAATGGGGAACATTTACTTTTTATTTTATATCCTTCTATATGATTTGAATATTTTACAAAAAGTCTGATTGATTTTATAACTTCAAAGAACCCTAAAAGATAATGTCCTCAAATAATTTTAGATTACATTGGATTATATTTATGATTTATATTCTTTCTCAAAGAATAATCAGTAGACACACCCACCTGAAAATCACCCCAAAGTGAGTTAAAAAGGCACATTCAAGAACCTCCAGTCTATTGAATGGGAATGTCTATGGGAATCCTTGAGAATAATCTTCATCTAAATAACTTTCCCGGGTGATTCTGATGCACTCTGATTTTTAAAAACTTCTAATATAATATTTCTTTTGTACTTGCATAAGATTACACCACAAACTAGAGTATACAACAATATGTACCAAGTAGTTCAATTATGTCAAAAGAAAAACAAAACAAAACAAAATTTAAAAGTCAAAAGCAATGAACCAAACGGTTGACAACGGCTATCTCAGAGTAAAAATTACAAGGAATTTAAATGGGATGTCTTCTATATATGTTCTGTATTTTCCAGGTTTTCTACAATGAGAATGTTATACCTCCTTTCCTTTTTCTTATGAAATATTTTAAACATCCTTAAAAGCACAGAGAAAATGCTAACAAACAACCATGTAATCTACCATCCAGTACACCTGGCCATTAATATACTTTTATAATTAAGAAAACTCGCATTAAAAAAAATAAATTAATGGTCAATCCAGCCTCATTAGGCCCAGGAGGAATAGCCTTGGAAGCCCTCGCTCACACAGAGGCCTCTTGGGCTGGCCCCACCCACCCTGGGCCTCCGTCTCATCTGAAAATACGAGTTGGAGCTGAGCTTCTCGTTTTAGCCCAAGTGGCTCTTCTGGTTCCAGATCTGATCTTTGACGATAGAGAAGGGAGTTTAGCACAAGGGTTAGGCACCTACATTTGTCTCAGACCACTTGTGTTTGAATCTTGGCTCTGTTATGCCTTTGAGCAAGTTACTCAACCTCTTTGTACCTCATTTTCCCTGTCTATAAAGTGGGGCTAATAATGGAACCCATCTTCCTGGGATGCGGCAGTGATTAAACCTGCATGTAAGTGGTTGAACTGAGCCTGGCACGTAGCAGGGCTCAGTAAGTGCTGGTGGTGTCTGTTACCAGTAAAAGGGAAAAAATTATGGTAGATGGTGGTCCAGAGGGCCACGTGTAACAGTTACCATTGATACCCTAACTACAGGCCAGGCATCCTGTTAATCAATTTCTGTGTGCTATTTCATTCACTCCCACAACAACTTTGTGGGGTTGGTGGGGTTGGTACTTTTACTGCTTCCCTTCTAGCTGAGGGAACTGAGGCACAGAGAGGAGGGACCTGCCCAAGATCACCCAGCCAGTAAATGGCGGAGCTTACCTTTGGACCTGGGTCATGTCGGACTCCAAAGCCGGAGCTCTATTCTGAACCTCCTCAGTCTTCCATAGAGGGGCGCTGGTCAGTTTTCAGACATATGGGAGGACAGGGGGCCCCAGCACCTCCCCACAGCCAGCCTGGATTGGGTCTTCCCACCCCCACTGGTCTCAGTTCTCCCTAACCTCCCTGGACTGTGCTATGGACTCCAGGCAGAGGCAGGCCTGTTTGTCCCCTTATCCGCCGTAAGCCAGGAGGGGCCTTTGTCGCCTCACAGCTGAGTCATTGCAAGCACTTTGCCAACCCGAAATCTGGCAGGCGAGATGCAGAACAAGGCCAGCTTTCCCAAACTGGAAGCCCGGTGGAATCTAGCATCCACACTTCTCGGGCCCCAGTGGCCGGATCTGCCTTAGAAGATGTATCTGCCCTCCGGGGAATTCTGTGGGGCCTAAGTTGGCTCCTACAGGCCCCTTCTGCTATTTTCCAACTGAACGTGAGACTATGCCGCAGCTTAGATATGCCCTATATCTTTCTGTGTGCGGATGGAGTAAAACCGTGTCAGGCTCTGCCTGGGGTGGAGTTATGAGCAGATTTGGCAAACACACGCAGAGTCAATTTCCCTGGTATAAGTGAGGGGTAGAGTTAATGGGACTTCCCAGGTGTATCTCTAGCCCCCAGGACATAAACAATAGCTGATTTGAAATCATAGTTCCAGGACTTGTGAGAAAATATTTGGGGGTTTTCAGAGCAGGAGTCAACGTCCAATGAAAATGGACTAGGAATCCTGCCTATGAGAAATGTTCAGGAGTAGTGCAGGGACAGGGTGACCTGATAAGGTTTACTCCACCAGGAAGTGTGAGGTCAGCCCCAGCCATGAGCCAGTGGGATTTGGGGCTGATTCTGGCCTGAATCTTCTGTGGTCTCAACAATACCCCACAGGTGCCAGCCAAAGCATGTGAATTTGGGGTACGTAGGATCTGAGCTCAAATCCCAGCTTTGCACCTGCAAACTATAAGAAATGGCTAACAAGGGAGGTGGGGGATGGGCTAGGCCGATGGTGGGTATTAAGGAGAGCACGTATTGCATGGAGCACTGGGTGTTATACAAAAACAATGAATCATGGAACACTACATCAAAAACTTAACGATGTACTGTATAGTGACTAACATATCATAATTAAAAAAATAATAAAAAATAAATAAAAGTTAAAAAAAATAAAAAGAAATGGGTAACAATAGTACCCACCTCCTAAGGGCAAGAGATAATGGCTGTAAAGATCCTGGGCGATGTCACATTCCCAGTCAATGGTGGCCCTTCCTATTAGACTCCAAGGTTATGACAAATGGCTGCCTTTCTCCATGATGCCATTGGTGATATGGACACAGATTGAAGAGTGGGGAGCACGCAGTAGGGGAATGTTTATTTTTTAAGATGCAATGTAAAATCTTTATGTTCTCTAGAAATTCAAGAAGAGGCATAATGTACAACTATGTGATTAGCTCTCGGCTTGGAAGAAACACATATAAAGAACAGTATGCCTTTCTCTACAAGTAAGTATAGTCTCTGATTCCTGGGACATGATTCACTTATGAGTGATGACTGTGAATTGAATCAAAATGCATCTCCTTTCTTCAAAACCAAAGTTGGAGCTCTAAGCAGTTCTCAATATTGATCAAAATAATTGCTGTCAAATTGAGGCTGAAGCGAAGCATTATCTCCTCAAACTTAAGAGCACAGCAGCTTCCCGACATCGTATTTGTTAGTTGACTCAGTGGCGGCCTGGTCTGGAGGGTCAGGAGTTCTCCATTCTTCACAGTCAAGTCCTAGCCCAGGGATGGAAATCTGTGCTCCCCAGCACGACTGACTCTGAAACTTCACAGTCTTGTCTTCTTCCTAGCAGTAATTCGTTCTAAGCTGAACATTAACTTGGGGGTGCCCCCAGATAACTGGTACTGCTCAGATCTCCAGCTTTCAAAGGGCTCTGGCCATTGGGAAGAGTTGACGGAACCTTGTTCGTCAGAGCGAAAGATCCCTCGCAGGGCAAGAGCCTGCCTGGGGGGCTAACAAAGCCATGGGCTATGTCTCTGCTTCTTGAACGAAGTAAGAAGACAACTGACTCAGCTGGAAGGAATTCCTTTTTTTTATTTCTAGGGAAAAGCTAGTGTCTGTGAAGAAACGCTACCTCTACCATGACTATCAGGCTGGAGACGCAGATGTGTTTTCCAGGGAACCCTTTGTGGTCTGGTTCCAGTCACCCTACACCGGTAAGACCACACGTCCCTCTGGTGCATGATCTTCCTGTGATCCCATGAACGCACAGTAGCCCCGAGTGTGAGCTGGGGTCCCAGGGTTTGTGAGCATCTTTAGGGAGACGTTAGGCGGAGACGGCCATTAAGAACGTCTCATATGTGAATGCGGGGGCTTTAGCCTGGCTTCTCAGAATGCCGTGACTCAAGGCCTCCTCAGCCTGGAACCCACCTTCTGAAATCAGTGATAACTCCTCTCTCTTTGCAGCATTTAGGCTGATGGAAGTTATTTACCACAATTCTTCAGTCCCAATCAAATACAGCTTCATTAAAAAAAAATCTCAGTGATGGCTAGCAGAGATAAACTGCCAACCTAGAGCCTCCCTGCCCCTCCATACCTCCCTCCCCCTCCAGACTCCTCCACAGACTGGGTGTAGAGAGGAACCCAAATGCTCGCACCCGAACTCTGACAACAACTACACTTGAATATGCCACTAACCACTGTTGATCCCTGATTAGTGCCAAGTTTCTGTAATCCTTGCAACACCCGGCAGGAGAGGACCTAGGATTATCTGCACTTTACATCTGAGGAAGCCCAGGTTCAAACAAGTGAAGCCACTTGCCCAAGGTCGCTCAGTAGCTCTTGAAATGAATGAGCGGGGTTGTAACCCAAGCCACGGTCTTGGGGGCCCACACTCTTAACCACTGTTCTTCTTTAAATGGAAAGTCAAGAATTAACTTGGTTTGCAGATTGGAGCTATATGGAATCAAGTATTTTTTCAGTACCTGCCACATGCCAGGCTCTGTTCTGGGCACTGAACAAGACAGACAAGGTCCCCTTCCGAGGGAAGTTATGTTGTGGTGGGCAAGACAGATATTGACCAAACGAATACATGCAGAGAGCTGTACATATGCACAGCCGCATATATATTACACAAATAAAAACAGTCTGAATGAGGAAGGTAACTATCTCTGCCCCAGCTTAATCAGTACTTCAGGAAAACAAGCATGGAAGAATGGTGGAGGAAAATTCCAGTAGAAAAAGAGAAGGAGGTGGGGGCTGTTCAGGGCAGAAATGCACTTCAGAGAGCAAGTGTAATAATCACCTTTGTCGTGCACACGATTCCCATTTGGCTGACCAGTGTTTGGAGAGCACCCCGACCCCCCTTCTCGAAGAGTCTTCAGCTACGCATAGCTGACCACTGCTAAACAAACCCATTCGTCTGGAGCATCCACCTTTTCACCCTTCTCTACCCTTCCTCCCTGAGGATGGCACTGCAGCCATGCCCTGTTTGGAATTTTCCCTCTTGTACAAGGAAACATCCTTATGTCCCCTCTATTTGATTGAAGATAGAGTTAGCCATTCATTTACCATTTCTTTCCTTTATTCATTTACTCATTCTTTCAATCATGTATTCAATCAACAAACATTTCTGAGTCCCTCCCATGGGCCAGGTGCTGTGCTAAGTGCTGGAGCCAAGAGGGTGAGCAAGACAGAGCTCAGGTTCCAGTGGGCCAAACTAAGAAGCACAGCAAGTAACTTCAGGGCAGAAAGGAAGTAAAAGCAGGGTGCATTCCATAGTGGGGTGAGGGGCCCCACCTTAGATGGGGCAGGCCACAGATGGCCTCTTCAGGGTGACATTGGGCTATGACCTGAAGAAGTCAGTCACAGAGGGCTGGGGGAAGGGCCATCCCAGGGAGAGGTCCCAGTGAGTGCACACAAGCTCAGAAGTGGGAAAGGGGTGGAGGTGTTTAGGGGGACCAAAGAGAGGATGGGGAGTGGAGTGGAGGCCTGAGGAGGAGGGTGGGAGATAAGCCTGGTGGGTAAGTGCAGGGTCCTGGAAACAGACTTCCCGATTTGAGTCATGACTCCCCACTGTGTGACTTGAGCAGTGATCTCCACCAGCCCTCGGCCCCTGAGTAGGAGTGGGGACCAGGCACTGGGCAAGGGAAAGCCCGGGGAAGAGGCGCTCAGAACATGCCAGCTGCCACTGGCAGGTGGGCAAGGCCCGGTTCCCACGCTCACCCACATTCCCTGATGCAGGCTTTCTCCATCCCTCCTGCTCCGGGGAGCTTTTCAGATATTTCACAAAAGGCTGCTTTTTTAAAAAAATAATTATAGGGGTGCTCTTTTCCAGATTATAAAAGAAGCATACACTGACAAGCCTCGATTTCTTTTTAATTAGAAAAAACTTATTTCTTTAGTACAAAAGCTGAAGAGGCTTCTTATTTTTTAGAAAGTAGAAAATAGCATTTTTCAAAAAATTAGAAAATAAAAACACCCGCAATG
This sequence comes from Ursus maritimus, assembly GCF_017311325.1. NCBI lineage: Eukaryota > Metazoa > Chordata > Mammalia > Carnivora > Ursidae > Ursus > Ursus maritimus. Next base: position 32,090,587 of record NW_024423786.1, read on the forward strand.
TCAGCAAGGAGTCCCGTCTAGCGGCTTTCTCTTGGCCGCGCAGGTGAGTGGGCAAGAGGCTTTCATGCGCTGAAAACAGTGGCCCAACGGTCCCAAGAACATTCACATCTCAGCGACAGGCTGGACCCTCTAAAAATGAAGGGACCCAGACAGGGCAGTCTGGGCCTTCTAGGGGAACAACCCATTTCCCAGGAGCAGTGTTCACGGAACCTGCCCCTGTTCAGGGATGTGTGTGACCTCCGCCTCTTTCCCGTTCCTCAGTCGTCAAGGATTTCGTGATTGTGCCCCTGCACACGACCCCTGAGACCTCCGTGAAAGAGATTGACGAGCTGGCTGATGTCTACTGGGACGTGAAACGCCGCTGGAAGGCGGAGGTGATGACCCCGTGTCTGTTGAACTCCCATCTGGCAGAGGCAGAATCCGCTTCTGGGGAGGGATGAGTGACTCCCCGAGGGTGAGGGGGGCCCGACATGTGCAGCCCCCCACCCTTACCTCAGCCTTAAATATCCTTCCAAGTCTGCCTGGGTGCCGTCCACGTGGGTCTCGGCAATTCAAACACAGCTCCACTAATAATGGCTGCCCCAAATCACTAGGTGAAGAGCTGGTGCCAGGCCCTACGCAGCGGCTGGACACGGACGAGTTGATTTAATCCTCCCAATAACGCCACCACTAACTACCTTTATCATTCTCACTTTGCAACGAGAAGAGCGAGACACATAGAGGTCAGGAGTCCCGCATTGCAAGGGACAGACTCTTCAAATGGGTTCGTGAAAAGGGAGGTGCAATTTATTGGTTCACATAACTAAAATGTCCAGGAATAGTTCAGGCATAGCTAGATCCAGGGTTCAGACAAGGTAATCAGGGCTTGACTTGTCTTTCTCTTTCCATCTCTTAGCCCTCGTTTCCTCCGGGAAGGCTCCACCTTTGGGATGGCAAGAGGGCCACCAGCAGCTTCTAGCCCACTGACAAATTTTCTGTCCCACAATGCAACAAGTGCCCCAGGGTTGAGTCCCATTGGCCTTGGTTGGGTCACATGTCCATCCCTGAGCCAACCACTGTGATGGGGGGGGGGTGTTGAGAAGCTCTGATTGGTTAAATCTGTGTGGGCTTCAGTCCAACCTTACAGACTGAAGTGAAGGAGGGAAGTGGTTTCCCCAAGAATCTAAGGGTGCTACCTAGGGGAATATGTCCACCGTCCTTCTTGGCCTTAATTATTTCCTCATTTGGAAAAACAGGGAGGCCACCCCCTGTGGCTGTGAGGGTCTGTGAAAGCTGTTGGCAAATAGGAAAGTGTTCCAGAGGGCTCTTCCTCATTCCTCTTTCCTCCTTTCGGGATGTGACTCCAGTGACCACCCCCTTCCTCCTCTTCAGTTCCACAGTTCAAAGTGCAACATGAGTCAAGTAAAGTGGGGACACAGAGCTAGGACACGGAGAGCACAAGGTGTGTAATTCATCGCTTATTTGTAAAAAGCTGGGCAAGAGACTCATTCAATCCTAAAAGTTTGAATTCTTTTAGTCATTTCACAAGAATTTATTGAGCATCTCTTAAATGTCAGGCACTAGGGAGGCATCGATGGCACAAGAGTGAATGAGAGGGGCTACTCATGCACTGAGGGCCTTCGGTGAGGCAGATCAGGATTTAATTCTTGACTTTACCACTTGAGCCAATAAGTGGAGTGGTCTAGAACAGGTCGCTTTATCCCTCTATCCTCTTCCCTTCTACCTCCTCGTGTTTATCGTGAGATTTAATTTAACTTAAACATTATGAAAACATTTTTTTTAAAGATTTATATATGTACTTGAGAGAGAGGGCATTGGAGGGGAAGATGCAGAGGGAGAGGGACAAGCAGACTCCATGCTGGGCACAGAGCCAGACGTGGGGCTCCATCCCAGGACCCTGAGATCATGACTTGAGCTGAACCAAGAGTCGGATGCTTACCCAACTGAGCCACCCAGGCGTCCCAACTTTATGAAGCATTTAATGCTTGGCCTGACACATAGTGCGTGCTCAGTAAATCGTGCCTGTGCAATAGGAGCTGGTGGTCACTCGGGTTAAGCATGGCATCTGTCCTCAACCGCACCCATCAATCTCAGGGAAAACCATGATCTCTGAGGTCAAAAGAAAATGTTTTTGACGAAAACTCTTAAGTCAGCAACAGCCCCAAACAATAGCACCAAGAAGGAAATCTGACACTTCCTCTGGATTGAGGAATATTAAAATTTTGTTCCAAAAGCTTTGTAGGGAAAAACACTTCTAAGATAGAAGGTTCTGTTGGTGGCCTCAGGGCAGGGGTGGACAACTCATTCTATCATCCCCTCCCTTCCAGGCTCTTCCCACTTCCTCAGTAGACAGAATTTCCACAGGAATAGTTCCCAACTTCCAAACAATAGAAGAGAAAGCAGGGTGTCAAAGCTGTCAAACCACCCAAATTCATCTTTCCTGCTTGGAAACAAAAGGCGTTGATTCATTCATATATTTATACCCTACAGTAGTTTGAGCCAGAAAGATTTGAGGGAATAAATGAGCTGGATTCTTGTGTCCCCACCTAACTCAGCGTGCTGAATGATACGGACGCGGGGACTCAGGAGGGAACGGCTACAGCAAACGTGCTACTGCCCAGTGAGAACACCTTCCCTCGTACCTTCTCACCTGTCAGATACTCATCAAAACCGTGACTCCGTTTTCAACTTTAAAAACCAAAAAGAAATCGGGGCGCCTGGGTGGCTCGGTTGATTAAGCATCTGCATTCGTCTCAGGTCATGATCCTGGGGTCCTGGGATCAAGCCCTACATTGGGTTCCTTGCTCTGCAGGGAGCCTGCTTCTCTCTTTCCCTCTGCCCCTCCCGCTGTTTGTGCTGGCGCTCCCTCTCTCTCTCTCTCTCTCAAATAGATAATAAAATCTTAAAAAGAAAAGGAAAGAAATGAAGAAAGACCCTGTATTCGTTTGTCAGGGCTGCCAAAGACTGGGTCATTTAAACAACAGAAATGTATTCCTCACAGCTCTGGAAGCTGATGTCCAAGGTCAAGGTGTCAGCGGGGTTGGTTTCTCCTGAAGCCTCTGTCCTTGGTCTTCCCTCTGTGTCTCTCTGTGTCCTAATCTCTTTTTATGAGGACACCAGTCACATTGGATTAGGGGCCACTCATATAACCTCATTTTACCTTAGTCACCTCTTTAAAGGCTCTCTCTCCAAATACAGTCACATAAGGTACTGTGCACAAAGACTTCAGTATACTGAATTTGTGTGTGGGGGGGTAGGGAGTACACAATTTAACCCATAACAGAACCCACTGTTTACTAAATGTGGGAGGTAGAGTCATTGCTAGCAGTTCTAAGAAAAAGCATTTGGTCATAATACCCACAAGGTGACAATTCTAAATAACATCTTTCAGAATTTCATTTTCATGGGTGACTTCAACGCTGGCTGTAGCTATGTCCCCAAGAAGGCCTGGAAGAACATCCGCTTGAGGACTGACTCCAAGTTTGTTTGGCTGATAGGGGACCAAGAGGACACCACGGTCAAGAGGAGCACCAGCTGTGCATATGACAGGTAGGAGGCACCTGCCGGACTCAAGCTAGCCCATGCAGTGCTTGATATGCCTCAGGAAAAGCACTCCCCTCAGGGCAGAGGAAGAACCCAGTTGTAGAGCTAAGTCAATTAGACTTCAGGCCAACCCATCAGGTACTCGCACAGTGTGCAACCTGCACAACCATGCCTGGGAGCCCTGAGCGTTGTAGCTAGGCAGTGGCTAGTGCAGGCTTTGGTGTCAGACGAGCCTGGTTTCAAATCCTGCCTCTATCACCTCATGTCTGTGACTGAGAGACTTAAGCTCTGCGTGTCTTTGCTTCCTCACGTATAAAACGGAGATTGTAGTTCTGCGTCATTCATGGACTCACGATGAGCAGTAGATGAAGTAGTGTATGTCTTCTCATACAAGGCCTGGCAGATGGTCAGTGTTCCACACATTCACAGGCTGTTAATTATTTCATCACAAAGACAGACGAGAATTTAGTCACTCAAATCCCCTGTCACTAAGCTTCGGTCATGGCCAAGAGTTTGCTAGCAGAAGCACTGCTGAACAGGGCATTCCATATGAGCCCAGTTAGTAGAAGGTAGTTACACTTTCAAAGCTTTTGCTACACATTCCTAAATACAAATACATACCTTTACATAACAGCATTCTCGGGGCTCCTGGCTGGCTCAGTCAGTGGAGCAAGAGGCTCTTGATCTCGGGGTGTGAGTTCCAGCCCCACGTTGGCTGTAGAGCTTACAATTAAAAAAAAAGAA
>NW_024423786.1:32094883-32147383 GCF_017311325.1 Ursus maritimus
TATATAGAGTATTTGTAAAATCTCCCTGGGGATTTTTAGTCGCTTTCACTTTTGCTGCTTAAACCAGGCGGCGTGGGGAGGCACTCAGAGTAAGTGAACGTTCCCGATCTTCCTATCTGCAGCAGAACCCACGGCGGCCGCCGTTCCCAGGGCTCGGCCTGCCTCCCAGGAAGCACGAGATGGCTTCTGCCAGAAGACAGTTGTTCTCACTTCTCTAGTGTTGAGGTCAGGCTTTCACTTCCATCCCATGACCTCCTTTGTTCCTCTTGGAGCTTTCAGGGCTGGTGTGTCCTTTGCAGAAGTCCCTGCTCCAGCTCCCGAGAGTGGGCACAGCCCTAGCACTGGGGAAAGCAGGACGGAGGCGGGAAGTCAGCGGGAAGTCACAGGAGCCCCCCGGGGTTCCTGCTGCCCGCGCTCTCCCTCTCACTTCGAGGGCTTGCCAGCGGAGCGGGTTGGAGGCGGCCACTCGCCCGCTAGCCGTGGGCAGGTCAAGTCCCTTCGGCGGCCCCATTCTTCTCTCCTGGCCAACAAGGGGGAGGTGATCGAAAATAATGAGGCAGAAGGACAGTGCATCACCGGGAAAGATGCTCCCAGTAGGTTAGGCGGGGTGGGGGAGCAGGTTAAAAAAGGTGTTTACTGGGGTGCCTGGGTGGCACAGCGGTTAAGCGTCTGCCTTTGGCTCAGGGCGTGATCCCGGCGATCTGGGATTGAGCCCCACATCAGGCTCTTCTGCTATGAGCCTGCTTCTTCCTCTCCCACTCCCCCTGCTTGTGTTCCCTGTCTCTCTGGCTGTCTCTATCTCTGTCGAATAAATAAATAAAATCTTTAAAAAAAAAAAAGTGTTTACTAAAAGAACCTCAGGTTTAGACACATATATGCCAAAGGATGGCAGGATTCCATGTGATTTTTTCAAAGATCAATTTCTCATTTGTTGCTATGGATTTTCTGTGTTTTCCAGACTAGCATTTATATGTTTTTTTTTTTTTAAAGGGATCTAAATTTCTGGGGCATCTGGCTGGCTCCATCAGTAGAACATGCGACTCTTGATCTTGGGGTGTGAGTTCGAGCCCCACGTTGGGCTTGGTTGGAGTCAACTTAAAAAATTAAAAGAAATAAAAGGGAGATACACTTCTTTTTTCTTTTCTTTTTTTTTTTTTTAAGATTTTATTTATTTGTTTATTTGACAGAGAGAGAGAGAGAGTGAGAGAGGGAACACAAGCAGGGGGAGTGGGAGCGAGAGAAGCAGGCTCCCCGCTTAGCAAGGAGCCTGATGTGGGACTCCATCCCAGGACCCTGGGATCCTGACCCGAGCTGAAGGCAGACGCTTAACTGTCTGAGCCACCCAGGCTTCCCAAGGGAGGTACATTTCTGATAAGGGGAGTAAGATGAAATGGTCTCAATTCCAGTCTTTGTTCTGTGTTCAGATATTTACTGAACACCTCGCATGAGCTGTGCACTGTTGGACAGGAAAGATGCCAAGAGCTGGCCCGTGCACACAGCAGCCTTAGGGAAGCCTCCACCATCAGCTGACCTGCCCACACATGAACCTGGAAGTCAGAAATGGGGGAGCCTTAACTATGTTGCTCTTGACTCTCTCGGTCTGAGGGATGGCTTGAAGAAATCTCCGAGCGAATATGAAGAGTTTACTTGTGGACTGAGTTCAGAGTTAACCACGGTGGTATTGGTAGGAACACAGGAAACCAATTCAGCCAGTCGGAATCAGGAAAAGCTCAGTGGATAGTCATGACCTGGCAGTTTGACTCACCCTGTCCTTCCTCAGTCAGTCAGCTGGGGCCGTGTAGACTCCAACTGCATCACCCCACTTGGGATACTTTCGAATCTGTGTTTCCAAAACTCATTTAACTACCATGTTCCCAGTTTTTGCTGTCGCTACAAAGCAACTGTGCTATGGGTTTTCCTTGTATTTGTCTTTAAATTCATGCATTTCTAATAAAATGGATTGATTTTTAAAGGAAATTTCATACTAAGGTAAGAAAATAGCATCATTTGTCATAAATCGAAAACAACTAAAAAATAAGCCCAGTGAAAACTGAACAATGTTGAATTCCGCCTTAATTATCTTGCTGGCAGAGTGCTTGGTGATCGTAGCCTGCTCTGTCTTGGTCAAAATGGGCGCTTAGGGGGTTATTAAAGATAAGCCAAGGGCGCCTGGGGGGCTCAGTGGGTTAGGCGTCTGCCTTCAGCTCAGATCCTGATCTCAGGGTCCTAGAATCGAGCTCTGCATCCGGCTCCCTGCTCAGTGGGGAATCTGCTTCTCCCTCTCCCCCTGCCCACCCACCCCGTGCGGGCTCCCTCTCTCGGTCTCTCTCAAATAAATAAATAAAATCTTAAAAAAAATAAGCCAGCACCTTTCTCCATAATTGAATCAAGAAAAGTAAAAAATAATTGCAAAGGGAACAAGATTATGTAAGTGATTGCTCCACGGTGTGGTGTCCATGATTCATATAAAATCTTCTCTTCCACCTTCAGGGCTACTGCCCACACAGGGAAACACCATGCTGGTGCCCACAGGGCCCCAGTAGGGGATGATCCAATTTCCCAGTCTTACACATTGTCCTCAGGGTCACAAAACCAGGCCTGGGCTTTGAACATCACACGAAAGGGCCAAGCTGCTCAGTCAATTCCAGCTGTTAAACAGGAAACTTGGTTTGTTCAGAAATTAACAAGGTGGGTTAATGGGGCTGTCTTCTCTTCCTTTCTCCAGGATCGTGCTTAGAGGACAAGAGATCATCAGCTCCTTTGTTCCCAAATCGAACAGCACCTTTAACTTCCAGAAAGCTTATGAGTTGACCGAAGAGGAGGTACAGTTGCCATCTTTGTCTTTCCATGCCACTGTCCTGGAAAGATGGGTTGGTGTCACCCTTTGAGGCCACCACTGGAGACTCAACCTGAGTCTCAAAGTTGATGATTCTGTGGCTTGAAGACCCATCGAAACTTCTGATTGGGCTGGTCCAAGGGTGACGCTCGCTAGTGTGTGTTCTGTTGTGTGACTTCACGGGTTTTCTCTTCCCGCCTTGAGCCTGAATTTGTTCATCACTAAAATGACCGTCTCCTAATTCCTACATTCATCTCCCTTTTCTCTTCATAGGCCTTGGATGTCAGTGACCACTTTCCAGTTGAATTTAAACTACAATCTTCAAGGGCTTTCACCAACAGAAAGAAATCTATCTCTCCAAAGAAGAAAAAGGCCCATCGCTCCTAGATCCAAGGGTGCCATTATAGTAACCATTTCTTGCCTCTAAATAAAACTGCTCTAAGAGGTATGAGCTGCGCCTGCACTCAGGAAACAAGACTGGTCCAACAGCTTTCATTCTCCACTTGAATTTAATCTGTCTTGAGTTGGGGCACCTGGGTGGCTCAGTCGGTTAAGTGTCTGCCTTTGGCTCAGGTCATGATCCCAGGGTCCTGGGATCGAGTCCTGCATCGGGCTCCCTGCTCAGTGGGGAGCTGGCTTCTGCTGCTCCCCCTGATTGTGTTTTCTCTCTCTCTCTCATTCACTCTAATAAATAAAATCTTTTAAAAATTCTGTCTTGAGTCAAATTGGGAGAAGAGTCTTCTGCTATCCTTCTTGGGCTCATACCTCCCCTGAATTACCTAAAAGGAAACTGGGGCTTTCGCAGTCCTAAAGGATAGTCTCCATGTCCCAAGCTCGAGCCCCAGCAGCTGTCACTGCCTCTGCTCAGCCCTGCCATGAAAGAGGCTACAGGAGGAGGAAGAATGTCAGCTTTCAGCCTTCACGGGGGGATCCTAGTCCACAGGAAATGACCAGAAAGACCAAGGCCTCCACTGCACCCCACAATTTGGGAACTTCATTCTCTAAGGAATCTACCCCCTTTTGTCCAAAGTCAAGGTGGTGACCATGCCTCACAGGGATGAGGAAGGAAGGCTATCTCACCTAGTCTCCCTGCCTCCAAATTTTCCTCCAACTCAGCCAGCCCAGTACCAACCAGTGCCATCCTTTGAAATTCCATTCTGACCGCAGCCCACCTGCATTCCCACTCCTGCTTCACATCCTGCAGGGGCTCCCATCACCCACTTGCGGAGAACCAGAGATTTTGGATGCCTACAAGGGTCTCTATTTTCTGGATATCATGTCAGCCTCGCCTTTGTCCCACCTTACACTTTGTGCCCTGCGGGGCTGCCCCTTCCCTGCATACCTCAAGCCTCCCTCCTCCTGGGCTTTGAGGAGGTCAGTTGGCTGGCAGAGACTCAAGGATTTTGTTATCATTCTGCAGCCAAAGTGGTGCAGTGGAGTCCTGTCCAGAGGCACCATTTTACAGGTGTCCATGGTGACCATATTTGTTAGTTTGGCTTTGCTTTCTCTTACATTGTTTCTTTCGTTCGGATAGTACCCGTGCATGGCTACATGCACAGGCGTTCCAAAGAATAAGCCGTGATAAGGAATGCTGCCCCGGGACCCCACCCCCTAGTTTCCTGGGTCAGAAGCAACCCCTCTAACCAGCTTATGCATTCCTCCAAGAGCATCTGTGCATAAATCAGCACCATATGTAATCCTGAAAAATAGAGTATTAGCATCCTATTGGTCCCACTCCTTACTTATTTTCCGTAATATATCAGGGATGATGTGACTTTTGATATAAGAAAGAGACCGTAGCCTGAGTTTTGAAATTTGGTTGCATCTGACCCAGGGAATAAAATCAAAAGGGCCCTGCTTAAATGGGAAAGCCATTCCCCCCCAAATATCCAATGAACCTCAGAGGTCTTGTTGGAATTGGTGGGGGAGGTGGCAAGCCTGTAAAGCTTCTGTCACCCCCTCTTCTGAGCAGGGCTCACTGGCCCAGTTTCCCAGGTCCAAAATGGTCAAGCAGGCAATTCCCAAATGAGCTCATTCTGGAGGAGAGGGTCATCCTTTTGTCCTAAAGGCCAGCAGCGCAGTGGGGACAAGAGCCCTGCGCTTGGTGGGGGAAAGTGGGCCAGACACGAAGTGAGCTTGGCAATGCCTCCGAGCTGGTCTTGGCCACCCTGTGGCCTCCTTGGTGACAACACATCCCTCTGTCCCTGTGCTGGAGCAGCTTACTGGAGCCACGGGCACCTGCCAGCTCTCATCCCAGGCACACTCTGCCAGGCAAGAGGAGACAGAGTGAGGCTGCTTCTTTCAACCTAACAGAACCACAGACACGCTCCCATCCCTCTGGGTCGCCTGGTCTGGTGGGGCAAGGAACTCTTGTGCCTTTTTGGGGAAGGAGGGTATACCCTGGTTGTACACACCCTTTCAGCTTTGGCTTTGTCCAGAGGGTTTGAAATTTGTGTGCCCCAGAATCCCAGGGGACCCATTACCATGCTGATGCCCAGAACCCAGGCTCCTAGAGTCTGTCTCAGAAGCTTGGGGGTGGGGGCAGGAGTCTGCATTTTTAAAAAAGATTTTATTTATTTATTAGAGAGAGCGAGAGCGTGCACACGAGGAGGGCGGCTGGGGCAGACGGAGAGGGACAAGCAGACTCCCCGCCAAGCAGGGAGCCCAACACAGGACTCGATCCCAGGACCCTGAGATCATGACATGAGCCGAAGGCAGACGCTTCACCGACTGAGCCACTCGGGTGCCCCAGGAGCCTGCATTTTTCCCAAGCTCTGAGGTGACCTGAGGATGAGACTTTTCTTTCATTATTTGTTGAGGGACCCGATCTCAAACTCACCCTCCTCGCTCTGCTTAGTGAGAAGAGGTGGAGTGCGATGCCAGACTCAGGCTTACTTTGCAGCCATGATCTGCACCGCCTCCGAGCTCTGGGGTGCTGAGCAGCCCGCTCGCCTTCAGTTCCCGTATGTGTAAAACAAGGATAATAAGAGAATCGACCTCAGAGGTCAAGTTTAAGTACAGTAATGAATGTAAAACATCAAGTATGTGCCTTGCACTTAGTAAACCTTCCACGAATGGAGGCTCTATTTTTAATAATAGGATTTGCTCCATAAGGACGGTCCCTTTTCAGTCTTTGGGTACATGGGTCTCTCATTTGAATGCTTTGAATTGTTGCCATATGAGGAATCAGACCAAGGTTCCTTTTCTTTATCTTTGACCACAAAAAGTACTTCAGTAAGTGAATCTTGAGACATGGAGATGCCCTCCGTCCAGGCCCTGTTATTATCTCTGCCTAGTCAACACCCTTTTCTTGCCTCAAACACAGAAACACCTCTTTAGTGTTCGTGCTAGTGTTTAGTGTTCCTCATCCTGCCCCTGTGGGGTGGGGGTCGGGGGGTGCAGGGAGCTTCTCTAAGTCAGTAGCCCTGGCTCCTATCTTTCCCTTGGGTTGGAGAAGGCAAGTAGGAAGGATAAAGCTGCCAAGCCAGGAGAGGAACAGGTGACAGACTAGAGGCCACATCCCTCTTCTCTCCTGCAGGGAGCAAAGGGACCTGGCCAAGGCAGGTGTGCGGGTGAGAGACGTTTCCACCTGCATCAGCTGCTGAGTCTCCCCATCAAGGCATCCACCCCAGTGGTCCTGAGGGCAGAGGCACAGTGAGGAGCCCGCATTCCCATGTCACTTACCCACAGGTCACATCTTGGGGGAGGAACGGGGGTAAACATGGTCTACGGGACTCTGGCACCAGTGGTTTCAAGCTTTAGGATTCAGGAAACCTACCGAATTTGGTAAAACTAAGGGAATCGTGAGGAAACAAGGACGTGGGCATGCAGTTTCACGCACATATACAAACGTGCCCACACGACTCTTCTGAGAAAATGGGCTGGGAAACAATGCATGCCCTGAATGGAACACGGGAAAACGGAACATTTTCTAGCCGAACGATCGCTTGGTTCCCAAAGTCTCCACGTAGCTGAGACTGAGCTGCAGACAAACACCAGGCCTCATGGGGCCAAGGGCGAAGGGGGCTGCCGTAGTCCAAGCCATCGACTCTCCTTGGATGGCATCGGCGGCGCCTCCGGGTCCCACCACTCCCACCCTAACCCCCTACGATCTGGTCTCCTCCCAACAACCAGGATCTACTTCCTAAAATGCAAATCTCCTGCTATTGCCCCCCTGCTAAAGCCCTCAGTGGCTCCCCATTTCTCTCTGGGTAAAGACCCCAGTCCTTATCACGGCCGTCACTTACCTCTCCAGCTCCATTTTCAACCATCTGTACATTCAAGCCACAACGTTTAGTTCCTCAATTCTTCATGCTCTCCCCAGCTTCGGGGCTTCTGTGCAGGCTGTGACCCCACCCCGGTCACCCCCATCTGCTTAGCTAACTTCTTCTCATTCCTCAAAACTCAGCTTAAATCTCAATCAGGGAGGCTTTTTCTAGGGCCTCCGCTGCATCTTCCCACGGCGCTCTCGACGTCCCTTTCCTAACGCTCATCACCTGAGTAGCTAGTCGTTCAATGTCCGCCCCCCCACCTGCACCCTCAATGACGACAAAGCTGCGTCTTCTTAGTCACTGCTCACAAAGTTTTTGTGGAGTTAATGAAACTCAGGGGGCATTACTGTGCCCTCTTGGAGAAGAAGGCAAATGCCTTTACACTGTTATCCTTTAAAAAAAGGGGTTTTTTGAGCCCAAAGTAGTAGACATTGGGTAGTAGACTTGTGATTTTTCTTTTAGAAATGCTTCCAGGTGGAAACACCTAACTTACAAAGTTAGGGAGTGATTTCTGCTGGTACAAATAGGGGATTAAGTAATTGTGCTGGGGCACCTGGGTGGCTCCGTTGGTTAAGCGTTTGACTCTTGATCTCAGCTCAGGGCTTGATCACAGGGTCATGAGTTCAAGACCTGCACTGGGCTCCACACTGGGCACCTTCTTAAAAAAAAAGCTGACAGCGCTTCCTAGCATATACAAGTTTCTCAAAGTATATTTGATGAATATAAAATGGGTTGGCCCCAGGGATACAAGATCTAAAATTCAGCTAAAAAAAGATAAACCTCACCTCGAACTTGCCCTCTACCCTCCTGCCCCAGACTTTTGCACATACGCACGCACGCACACAATCACACACCTTTCCCAAGTTCCTGCCCAGCTGGCCCAGACTCCAGCTGGTCGGTGCAAGCCCACGTTCCTACCTCATGAGTTCCCCAATGGCAGGAGAAAAGTCTGTGTTTGCCATTTGCAAAAACTCCTTCTGCTGACACAATCTTCTCTAGGAAATGCCTCTACTTCCTCCATCAAGGAGCCTGGAAGTTTCAATCTTTTTTTTTTTTTGACATATTTTGAGATTCTTACTTTTTTGAGCTATTTTAATAGTTTCACAGAGGTTAGAGCTGAAAACATCCTTAAAGATTATAAATAATAGTAATAAGAAGAAATAATAGCTGCCATTTGTAGGGCTTGCTTTAAGAAGTCATGGCATACACCCTCTCATTAAATTCCAACCACGGCACTAAAAAGGTGGGAGGGGGGTCTGTTGTCATCTCCATTTTAAAAATGAGGAAACTGAGGCCCAGAGAAGTTAAATCTCTTGCCGTTGGTCACACAGCTGGTCAGTAGTAGAGCCCCGGGTGACTTTTCCATGAGGTACAGTAGGCACAGGGTTTAGGGCTCATAATACTTTTAAGGGACACAAATATTTTCTTTCAGAATAAGAAGGAATAAGATGAAGTTTTAGGTTGAAGAAAAAATTTCAATATATAATATTAAGATATTTGTATTTATACCAACATAGTTGTAAAATATAACTTTTAAAATATTTTTATGGAAGAGGGGATGCACGAAGGCAAAATGCCTGGGAACCATGCACATCATCACATGGCTCTGGTGGAGTCAAAGCTTAAATCAGGTCAGTCTGTCTTAAAAGTTCATGTTTTCACTAAGCCAGTCTGACCCCATTTTACAGGTGAGAAAATTGAGGTCCCCAAGGCCACACAGCAAATGAACTGTAGCCCCCGACATAGAGCTCAGGAAGGACTCTAGCAGGCCAGTCGCCATGCTTTGTGGTCCGACAGCACCACCTGGTGGTCTTGCTGAGGACTTCCCTTTGGTCAAAGGATGAACCTGCAGAGGGGGTACAGGCTCGGATATCCCCAGGAAGCAGCCACAAGCCAGTCGGCTCTTGGACTCCACACTCAGCAGTGGGCGGCCAGGCCAAGGAGCCAATTTACGCGCTTTCTTTAGGTTGTCAGCAGAATTCACACACTCCCCGCCCCCTCCCCGGCCTCAGGGTAACAGTTATCCCTGGAGTTAATACTCATAAAGTGCTTCGATCAGTCCTGTTCAATAGGAATAGCATGTGAGCCATATGTAACTTGAAATCTTCTAATAGCCACATTTTTAAAAAGCAAAAAAATAAACAAGTAAACGTAATTTTAATATGTTTTATTTAACCCGGGGTCAGCAAATGACAGCCAGTAGGTCGAATGGAGCCCACTGCTTATTTTTTTAAATAAAGTTTTATTGGCACACAGCCACGCCCATTTGCTTATGTATTATTTACGGTTGCCTTTACGCTACAACTGTAGAGCTGAGCAGCTGTGGAGTTGAGACCGGATGGCGTACAAACGGAATACACAGCCAGTCCTTTACAGAGAAAGCCTGCCAACCCCTGGTTTATCTAACCTAGCATGCACAAAGTTGGTCATTTCAGCATGTAACTCAGTATAACAATTATTAATGAGATATTTTACATTTCTTGTCATATTAAATCGTCACAACTTCATGCGTCTTTTACACTTACAACACATTTCAAGTGCTCAGTGGATACATGTGTCTTATGACTACCGAATACCACAGCGCAGCCTTGGAAAAATGCCTGTACATAGCAAATATCACACTGGAGTTTGTTAAATACATCCATAAATAAATTCCCCCGAAGAAGGAAGCCCTAACATCCTGGGACATCCACTGTTTGTAATGAATCTCTTCCCCGGGCCTCTGGAACGATGCTAGCTACGGAGTCCCTCCTTGAGAGAATAGACAAAATCATCACTTAAGTCACTTTCAGTAGGGCTTGATCTATTTGCAAAATCCCCACTGAGAGCCCTGCCCTGGTGGCAGCCTGTCCTCCTCTGAGCAGCCTGCAGACTTGCCGCTGACAGACATCACCGTCATCATCGGTCATATAATTCACATATATAGTCAGGCACTAGCCAGGCATTTTCTGAGCGTTATTTCATTTAATGCCAGAACTAACAGTGACCTCCCTTGGGAAGCCGGCCCCGAGACCCCATGCTGACTCCAGTGTCTCCTCTGTGCTCCCGAAGCGCCCGCCTTCCCCCATCCCAGCCCTTCTCAGTCTGTGCTATGAGCCCCAAGAAGATGTGGCCCCTTTCGCCGCAGGAGCCCAGGCGAGGCCTGACCCACAGGAGATATTGGATACAGTCGTTGCGGTCAGTCACATGGCCCTAGAGGAATCCAGGGGGTTCTTTGGTATTTGATTATGTTTAGCAGGTCCTTGCCAAGCACCTCTGGTGTGCAAGGCTGCAGTGTGAATTCCAGCAGAATCACACGCACACATTGGCCCTCGCTCGTGCTGTCTCTTGTTCTTTCCCACTCAAGAACTTTCCCAAAGTTGATGAGGGAAAGCCAGGAAAATGAGCTCCAATTGCAGCTCTTCTGTGAAGTTGCACGGAGAGGCAGACCAGGGGAGACACGACCCTCCCAGCCTTCACACACCAAGAAGTCAGGTGATGTGTTCTCGCAACAGAACGTGACAGGCAGCGACATTGGTCAGTTTCAGGTCAAGGCAGTTAAGAGTGGGTGCGCTCTCTGCAGACTCTCTGTCTCTTCCCTTGACCCCGGTTGGATAGAGAAGGACTCAGGGAAGGACCTTGAGGCCCTAGGAGACGCCAGAGCCACCAGATGGGAGAGGCCCAGCTCCCGGGTCAGCGTGCGGCAGGTTGCCCACCGAGCATCAGCGCGCACTGTGCTACAAGAAATACATCTTTATTGGTTAAAGCAACTGGGATGTTGTGGCTGTTTGTTACAAAAGCGAGACAAACCTGACCCATGCAGGTTCTTGGGGGGCAGTGGGGGGACCGTGAAAGAAACAGTAAGTAAACATGGAAACTGTTTCCTCCTTAAACTGTGGGATACACTGGGACCAAGCAATTCTGCTGTGGGTCCCTTCACGACAATGTAGAGAGATTCAAGACCGGGAGAGATACTCCCCTCCTCCACTTAGCACCCTAAGATCTTAGCAAGTCCCTCCCCTGCCCCAGCTTGGCTGCTGCAGCACCTGGAGACTCCGCTGTTTCCCCCGGGACAGTGGCTAGCACCCCACACCTTGCTGGTGGGGGTGGGTGCGGACTCTGCAGGAAGCTGAGGTCCCTGGGGACATCCAAGAGGCAGCAGGTGGGCCACCCTGAGTCCCAGAGGTAGAGAAAAGTACTCACGACCCCCCACACTCAGCAGAGGAGCAGGGCTGGATGGAACAGAGGGAGGGTGGGTGGAACTGGCAGTGTCTCCGCTCAGCGGGGTCCAGACAGACTATAGGGAAAGGCAGGAGCAGCCTCTGAACCCCCAGTGAGTTCAGCTTAGCTGGTCTGTTCGCCGTGGAAAATGAAAGACGCTACTTTTGATGTAAAAGGTCTTTGAGATGGGCTGGCACCTGGCATACGTCGGAGCCCTGGTGTCCTTCATGGTGTCCCCTGGAACACAGCAAAAACCTGGTTGAACTGGGGCCGCCGTTCCTCCCGCCAGCCCTGGCCCAGCCGAAAGGGCTGAGGGTCAGCAGGGACACCTGCTACAACCACTCTGGTTAAAATAGTGAAACACCTCTGCAGTTAGGAGCTGCGGTTGCCCCGCGCCCCTTGATCCCTACCTGATTTCCCCCAATCCTTCTTAGCATCTGGTAACCACACGGTACACCGGGCATAGCATGGTGACCTCAACACCCTGCACTAGCTCTGTGCCCACGATCCGCCCCGATGGGTGGCAGGCACTCAAGTCATTCCAAAGGTTGACTCTTTTGACCCCATCCCTACCCCACGTTTACAAGGGGTAACCTCATCACATTTCTCCCTGTGGTCTAGTAAGAGCCCTTCCATCCTAGTGCTTCATAGTAAGAACTTCCAGGGTCCTGGCCAAGGCTGAACGAGCCCCCAGATGCCCAGAGCCTGCAAGTCCTGTCTGCTGAATTAATAATAATAATAAGAAGAAGAAGAAGAAGAAGAAGAAGAAGAAGTCCTGTCTGCTGAATTAATAATAATAATAATACCAGTTACCATTTGTTGAGCACTGTGCCAGGCACTAGACTGGTACTTTTTGTGCATAAAAGGCCATTTGGGGATGATCCAGCTGGGGCCCAGACAATGCCTTCAGCCCCACTTCCCCACGGCTGTCCGTACCCCCAATTTGACCCAGCTCCTGTCTGTACCCGGGTCAGGGAATGGGGACAGATGGCTCACGGAAGTTCTGCCATCTCTTCCTCATCGAGCCCCTGAACTGGTCGGGTTAGGGGCATGAGGCCAGAAACCTAGAGAATGTTCCAGAGATTCTAGGAGCATCTGGGAGCTTAAGCAGAACCACAATGGAGGAAAACAGTCTTCCGTCTTCGCCCTGAACCTAGCACCACCCTGAGCCCCAGGAGGCATCCAGAACCGGTTCCCCTGCTCCAAGGTTTGGGTTGCTGACTAAAGCACGGGTTGCCCAGTTAGGTTTGAATTTCAGACAAACGACGAATAATGTTTCAGTCTAAGTATGTTCCATGCCATGTGTAAGACATTCTTAGACTAAAAACTTACGGTTTACCCAAAACTCAAACGTAACTGGGCTTCCTGTAGTTTAATTTGCTCAGTCTGGTGGCCCTTGCCCGGCAGTGGCTTGACGGGCAGGGGGCACAAATCTGCGGGCTGGAGGAGCAGAGGGGGAGCAGGGGGGAGGGTGTAGCGCCCAAATGGAGACTCGCTCTGTGGGCCCAGGGGGGCAGGCCCTCCTCAGAAGAATCCGATGGTGTGGAAACACCTCAGGCCTCTGCTCGAGCCTCCCCTCCCCGCGGGCCTTCCCTGACCACCTGTCTCCCCCAGGAGCCCCTGGGTCTTCCTCGCCTTTTCCGACTGATCTCCTCCTACAGCCTCTACACTCACGGTCTCTGCCGTACCCCCAGGGACACAAAGTGCCTGACACAGATCAGGCGCTCACTAAACCTTTGTTGAATGAATGAATGAATGAATGAACAGACCAGAATCCACACGCAGACCCGCTAATGTCAAGCTGAGTCCCTCTTCCATGCTTGTTCATTTGCTAACTCACGTTGGGGCAGAGCTGGGATTCGGAGACTCCCGATCTCCCTCTCTGGGCTGTCCCGAATGAAAGCGTCACATGTCAAACGAATGAATGTCTGTCCTACCCACCTCATGAGGCTTTTGTGAGGAAAATTTCTGTTCTGTGCTTTCCCATTTGATTTCCCCAAAACTCTGTGACATAGGAAGGCAGGTACTAGTAGAGTCCCATTTTTCAGATGTGGAAACGGAGGCCCAGTGAAGTGAAGGCTCTTGCTTGAGCTCACACAGCTCGCAAGTGAAGGAGCCAGGATTTGAACTTGGACTTCCTGATTCCAAACCAAGGCCTCATTCCCTAGTCTACCTTCATTCATTTGTTCATTGATTCCATGGTCACAGAGTACCAGCCCCAAGCTGGGGGCTGGGAGGACCTTAATAAAATTAACTAAGACGTTCTGGAACCCAAAGGGCTCTAGGCCAGATGGATACTCAAGGAAGGGTGACAGAGTGGGTCCAGTGCTTTTGTAAACGCGAAAGGCTGTATTAGCACAAGGGCGACGCAAATCTGCCTGGAGGACTTTCAGAGGACTTCCCAGAGGAGGTGACACGTGAAAGTTAGTGAGCAGAGGAAGAGGCAGGAGGTACATTCCAGGTGGAGAAATGAAAATGTGCAACGGCCTGAAGGTGTGAAGGTGTGCGGTCAGCTTGGAGAAGGGTGAGCCCCAGGCACAGGCTGGTGCCTGCAGGGTGATTAAGGACAGGGCTGAGGGGAAGGGCCGGGCCTGCCGGCAGAGGCCTGGAGTGGCAAGATGGTGGTCGCCCTTACCCATGTGCCAGCCGTACTCCCAGGATGACAAGATCGGGTACAGAAACTTCTCCTCCGGCTTCTGCCGATGCCGCTCACGGAGGTACGAGGCCCGGCCCTGGCCGTCGTGGGAGATGCCTTGGAAGAGCAGCTGCAGGGAGCTGGGGGGGACCTGCCTCATTCCTAAGCCCTCTGGCCTGCTCTGGACCGCTGGCCCCCGAGCGGCTCTGCGGGTCTCCCAGACCTCGTCTCCCTTGGGCGGGGGGCCCTGGACGCCCACTCCCCTGGACAGCTGATCCCAGACCCCCTTGGTCTCCGGCCCTCCATCCTGTACCTCCCTGCTCTCAGGGGAGCTGGTGGCAGCCAAGGGCCCGGCTCCCAAGGCTAACCTGAGGGGGGCCCGCTGGAGCCGCTTCCTGGGCACGGGCCCCTCCTTCGGGTACTTGTGGCCGTAGCAGATCTTCCAGGCCACCCGGGCTGCCATCTCCTTCCAGATGCGCTCCTGCCAGCAGGCTTGGCTCTGGGTGCTGCACAGATCCCTCATGGCGGTGGGGGGGCAGGGGGGTGGGGGGAGGAACCATTCTACCCGCAGCCCTGCGGCCTCTGTTTGCTCTGCTGGTGCCCGTCTCCAAGGATACGTGCGGCCAATGAGGGCTGGGTTGCCAAGGCCCTGCTGGAGAGGAGGGGCTGGGCTGCTGGGGGCCACGAGCAGGCAGTAGGACAGACCAGGCTGGAAAAGGGAGCAAAGGCTGGCCACCACCCACTGGGTGCCTGGCCGGAGGCTGTATTCTGCCCCAGAGGGCCTCGGGGCCCAAGCCTGCCTTCCCCCCTCACACCCTGAGGGCCCCGGGGAGGAGCACGGGGTGCCACAGCCTCTAGTCCATCCAGCACACCTGACGTGCACCTCCTGTGCACCAGGCCCCCCGGGAGGTCCAAAGGGAGGCCCGGTGTCCCCCCTCAGGAAGCTCTGGACGCAGGGCTGGGGGGTTGCCATGGAAACTCTGGACTCCAACCCCGCAGACACAGCTCTGACCCTTGATAGCTTCCTGGCGACATTTGAACATCAGAATGACAGGGGGAATGACTTCTGGTATAGAGAGAATGACATGAGGCCAGGGTAGAAGAACCTGGAACAGTGCCTGGCATGGCGAGGCCTTCCATCAATGTCAGCTGCTGTCTCACAAGGACCTGCTCGGTGCCAGCTGCCGTGCTCAGCTCCGTCTGCCTTACACCACCCCCCTCACTTGCTGGGGCCCTCATTGGGCTCCTTTCCAGATGGGGAAAGGGAGCCTTGCAGAGACTATGTGCCAGCCCGAGCACAGCCTGGCCACCCCGTGCCAGGCCCTGGGCCAGAGGCTTTCCTGAGTGAGGCCGCTCAGCGGAACCCTCACGGTGACTCACTGACACGCTCTCTTCCATCACTTTTCCAGCTCAGGAGACTGAGGCCCAGCAATGTTCATTTGGTCACCCAGGGATGGACGTCAAACCCCACACCCCTGCGTTACAGACCCAGAACTCTCCCACTGAATGTGACAGCTTTATGTGAGAGGCACGGTGGGTGGTGGCTCAGGGGCGGGCAAAGGAGGACCCACCAGTCACCCATCAGCACCATGACATCAGCCGCAGGACCCTCACACCCTCTGCCTCTCCCAGGGGGGCCCTGCAGGGGTGAACAGCAGGCATACCAGTGAGAAGGAGGTTACCCATAATGCCCCGGGGCCACTCACCTTTCCACTCTCTGCTCAGTGCACTCTCGTTTGTTCATTCAACAAACATCCATTCGCTCTTAACCCTGTTGCCAGGCACTGAGCCAGGTACTAAAAATAGATGAGGAGGAACAGAGTCTACATGCTTCCCTCTCTCAGGGTTTCCCAGTCCAGAAGGAGAGACAGACTTATAATCAGGTGGATGGGGAGCAGGGAATTGGGGAGATGATCAGGGAAGGCTTCCTGGAGAAGGTGCCCTTTGAGCGATCCCTGAACTATGAACATGTGTTAGCCAGGCAAAGAGTAGCGGAAGAATGTTGTAGGCTGGGACTCCCAAGGCAAGAAAGAGTAAGGCTGTCCAGACTGCCCTCTGTGCTTCAGTCTTCCCAGCTGTAAAATGAGGGCTATGAAGTTTGGGCATCTGGGAGGAATAAAAGCCAACTGGTTGAGTGACACGGCCTGGGCCTGGTCTGTCTCCTCAGGAGCGCTCACAACGGTCATCAGTTCATTGTGCAATCACCTTTTAAATCCAGGCGCTCTGAGCAGGCTGTAAGCACCAAACTTGCTTTAGGTGCTGAGGGCCTTCTGCGTGCCAGCAGCTGCAAGCGAACAGTGCTGACAAAACGTCCCTCCCCACGGAGCTTGCGCTCCTGGGCCCTGTCCTGCCCAACCCCGCATCTCCAGTACCTCCGCGGGAGTTGTCTGGCATATAGTCCGTGCTCGGAAAAAGTGCTCAAGGAAAGGATGAATAGGCAGACTTCACATCGGTTCTGTTTCCCTGGGGCGTGTGCGGGAAGGACGGATGGAAGAAAGTCGGAGGAGCTACGGGGGTGTCAGGACCCTGGTGTCAGACGCCTGTGGGGTGTGGTCTGACACCGAAACTCAAGAAAGCCTCCCTGACCCAGACCGCCCCAGCCCCAGCCCCAGGCAGAGCGCAGAGGTGGCTGTGCTCCTACGGGGTTTGGAAGACCCGGTGCCTTCCGGACCGCAGGGTTTTCTTCGGTGCCGCAGTTCGCGCGCCCAAGGCGACCCCTGGCGGTCACTACGGCAACGACGGTCCGAGAGGCGGTCCTGACAACAGGCTCTGGAACGGGAGGCTGCACTGAGGGGAGGACAGGCTCCCTCAAGAGGGGAGTGGGGTGGAAGGGTGTAGAAAGATGCCCCAGAAGTACTGCCTTCCAATGGGCTCAGGGACAGAGGCTGGCTCACAAGGAGAGTCGCCTTTGGATTCCAAGCACCCACCTGGGCGTGGCCCTTGTGTGCAGGGCAAGGCTTCGTGGCCTTCCTCCTAAATTCAGTCTTTCCAGCTTTAACACAGCCTTGACCATTACTGTGTGACATTGCACAGGTTACTTAACCTCTCTGAGCCCTGGGAAATGCCCCTGTAAAAAATAGGATAACCATAAGACTCAGAGCCTAGCATTAGTGTTACTTATTACACTTGTTTTACTCCAGATTTATTCACTTCAAACCCATCCGGCAACCCCTGGGAAGGTGTAGGGGCAGCCCCAGGCCAGCCTCTGGCCTAGGCCTCTGCGAAGGGAAAGAGGTCCCTGAAGTCTGGAAACCAGGGGAGGCTGGGAGGTGAGCTGGGGCTCTCATCAGTGCACCTGACTCACCTAGCTCTCCTCCCACCTTTCTGGCCACTCCCCCAGGCCACCAAGGACCCACCCTGCTCCTAGTACTGCCATTGGCCACCCCATCCATTCCAACTCATGACTCGCAACCCAATTTGCAGTCCTGGGCTCTGTCTCTAGACCAGGTGCCTCTCCTATTTCTGCTTATTTGTGTCCTTAAAGTAGCCCCTCCTGGATTTAAGCTCTCCGTATAGAAGAATTCTTTTAAACACCTTTCACCAACAGCAATTCTATGAAGGCGTATCATGTACTAGACACTATGGTATGTTCTTTACATTCATTTTGTCAGTTAACCCTCAGAACGCTAGATGGGTAGTTTGTAGCACCCCATTTCCCTGGAGAGAAAACAGAGGCTATGAGAGTCTCTGACAGTAAATGATCTGCTGGGGGTCATGGCAGGGCAGGATTTGAACCCACTGGCCCATGCTCGAACCACCATGCTTAATAGATTCCCCACAGGCTCCCTTCCCCTCATTAAGGTAGCCCTTCCACTTTGCCTTAGGGAACTGAGTCTCCCCAACACCCAGGCAGCCCCTATTCTAGCCGCTCTGGGTGGGGAAGGATTTGGCCAGCCAGTTGGAGGATGGATGTGTTGGGAGATCTTTCTAGAGGTTAATCTTAAAATGGAAGTTTCCCACTTTCCCATTTTAAGGATGAGGGCACTGAAACACAGAGAAGCCTTCCTGGAAGAGGTGCCCTTTGAGACCTGAACTATGAACATGAGTTAGCCAGGCAAAGAGTAGAGGAAGAATGTTCCAGTCTGCAAGACAAGAAAGGGCAAGGCTGTCTAGACTGCCCGCGGTGCCTCAGTCTTCCCAGATGTGAAATGAGCATTATGCAGAAGTCTGTCACATTTGGGGAGATGAAGAGCCAGCCGGTGTCTGAGCCGGTGAGCCGCAGAGCTGGGATTGAATTTAGACTTGAGCCTGCAGCTGCTTTCTGGGTGTTTCTCACAACCAGGCTCTGCTGCTGCCATTGATGCCAGCTGCTTGGAGCTTGGCCCGAGGCTGGCATTTCTGGGGCGTGGCACCTCTGCCCAGATCTCCTCTTTCTCGGAGACCTCGTCCCCCACTCCCCTCCACCAGGGTTCAGCATTAGCTTTGCACTAACAACATCCCTACCGACTGGGAGAGGCATCCTGATGCCTTGGGAAGGCGGTGCTTATGGCAGAGGGAATAATGTGGGCAATACAAGGCTCGAATATTCTTTCATCTTTGAGCTTTGTCCTGGGGAGATAAGTCCCAAACACCCGTGGACGCGGACGCAAGCCATAAGTCAGGCTCGTAAATTCCCCACTCCTGCCTGCCCGCCGGGGCTTTGGAGAAATCTTGAGGAAGAGAGAAGGGGTGTGGGGTGGGCCACCCTAAATTCCTCGCATATGAGTTGGTCCCCTGTGGGCTCAGGGACGCAGACAAAAGCCTTATCACAAAGCAAAAAGGATCCCATTGTTTCACAGATTCCTCCCACCCGTGTGTTTGGTCAGCATCCTTAGGACAAAGCCAGAGGGGAAAAATCCGAATTCAGGCTTGCTTTGAGCCATGTAACATTTTTACATCCTCTTTGAGTTATGATTTGCTATTGTGAGGAGAAAAAAATAATTAGTTCAACAAGATGTGTTTCGGGGAGAGTTGTCATTAGTGGGATATCCTGATTACAAAGCCCCTCCCCCTCCAAGTTAATGGGGATTTGAAAAGATTCCATTCCTTTCCTAGACCTTGCTTCCATCAGACGGAGCATTAAGCCCAAAGAGCACTTGTATTAATGAGCTTGTTCCCCATTTTAAAATATAAATCTGTGGGTGTTGGTGACAAGGATCACTCACGTGGCCATTTACATTTATTCGGCTAATTTTTAAGGTGGTGCCATTTTTAGGGGAAATTAAATCCCTAGTGCCTGACTCATTTTACACCAAATTCATCAAGATGTGGCTTTCAAGGCCCCCTTGAAGTCTGAAGACCGGACGTGTGGTCAAGGGCCCACCAGGCTCTAAGTGCATTGGAAACAGACTTGTTAATGGACGTTTCCTTCTGGGCGGCACTGCTGAGGAGGGCTTCCGTGGGCTGCAGGAGGTGGCTGGACCAGGGAGAGGAAGGCATCAGGGCTCGGAAGGGAACAGGGCCTCTTGGGTCGAGGATCTCTGCAGGTCAGCTGTCAGCACTGGCTGTTTCAACCTCTGTTGGCCCCCAGAGTGATGGGCCCAGTCAGCCCCTGGCAGGAAAGGGCCTGGTACCCTTTCAGGTCGGGTTTCAAAGTCACTGGGGTGTTTGCACCAACAACAGCCTGTTCCCGTGGCAGCAAGTCCAGGTGCAGATAAGAGCTGCCCTGTGGCTCGAGCCATTGACCCCCAGAGAGGCGCACAGATTCACCTGGGTTGTGTGTGATGTCACAGGCCAGGGCCCACCAGGGCAGCCCCAGATGCCACCTTGTGTGAGGAATGTCACCCTTGCGGGATGTTGGTCACAGACAGCAGTGGCCAAGACACCCAGCTCCCCGTGATATTTCGAGTGATCCTCACGGCCACCCTGAGGGAGGCCTGGTCTGAGGGGAAGCCACCTCCCCAAGGCCACACCGCCCCTGACCGGCCGAGCCCAGGTCCCAGCTCTACCTGATGCCCAAGTCCAGCTGTGAACACGGAAATGCTGCCTCCCCAACAGAAACCAGCCAGTCTTCCTGGGATCGGAACCAGCGCCTGCGCCCCGGGGCTCCTCTGTGGGCAAGGTCACATCACTGGGCAGAGCCTGGACAGCCCCCAAGCCCACCAACCCCTTGTGGAGTCCAGGAACAGTCATTGCTGGCACAGACCCACAGATAAGGGGGCTCCCTCCAGGATGGGGGGCAACGGAAAACCTCCCTACCTCCCACCTCTCAGAGGTAAACAAGCCTCCATTCTGATCAACAAGGAGGTGCCAGGAAGAAACACACACAAGGATCCAGTCTTCCTTCCCTGACTTTCCCTCCACCCCTCGCCCCCAGTGGAGGGCTAGGGGCCCAGCAGGGACTTCCTGGGGCTCATCTGGCGGCTCCTGGTGTGCTCCCACAGAGGTATAACCAGGGAGGTAGAGCCTCCACTCTGGGGTCAGAAAGGCCAGGGCCTGGCGTCCGCCCCAATTGACATGTCCATTCAACACCTGAGTTGGTATCAACACTGCAAAGTGGTGACCCGGGAGCGCTTGAGGGTAGCAGGAGGGGAGGGGCAGGCATCCCAAGCATACGTCACATACACCAAGCACAAGCTCTTCCTAGCAGAAGGAAGGAGCAGGGAGAGGAAGATTAACACCACACACGAACCCTGTTGTCCAAGGGCAGTTGGGACGACAGGTGACATAGCTTCCTGTTGGAGTAAACTCCCTAAAATGACAGTTTCTCCCATCATCGGGAAAAAGGCTTTCTCTCCTCGAGGTTGTGTTGGTGTCCCGGCCCGTGTGCCCCGTCCCCAGTGCCCTCACCGCCAGGCCCAGCCTGTTTGGCTGCCCGGCCTTTCCTGATGCTACCCCCCCCCAGCGGGGCTCACAGGAAAGCAAGCCATCCCCCTGCAAACGAGGCCAGGCTCACGGTCAGAACAAGCTGCTAATCTGTGTCCTTTCAGCCAGGGGTAGGGAAAGCCGGTCAGAGACTTGAACCATTTATTCAGAAACAGCATCCTCCAAGGACGCCAAGGGAGCTTGACTGAGCAAACATTTAATAAGTTACAGGATACAATTTACAGTCGGCGTTTGATTCCAGTTTCGCTTCCACGTCCCAGTTTACAAAACCCATGGCCCTTTCACATTAGGCTTCAGACTGCTCCGGTTTCTAAGAAGGGGGCTATTGCCAACACCTGCCCCCAGCTGCTGCATCTTGGGGACAGTCCCCTACCTCACTCCTTGTCCCACCCATGGAGGCACTCGTGACAACAGCAGCCCCTTCCTCAGGATGGAGCAGCAAATCAAAAAGGTCTGCCTGCCCAGACCACACCCCACACACCCGGGCCCTGAAGTCAGGCAGGGTCCGCAAATGCTTTACCTTTATCCCAGAGCCAGCTCAGTCTGCAGAAAGGGGTGCAAAATGCCTTATACCCATTTTTGGAATTTTGCACCTGCACGTTGCTTTCCAAACAGCCTCAGATGACACAGTCAGGGCCAAATGCATACAGAGCCGCCATCGGCTATGTAGCTCTCATTATTTCTGCCTCATGACAGACCACCAGGAGCTGCTGCTGTCCTTCCCACTGCCTCCACAGTGCCCTGACTTTGAGGCCAAAGGTCAGCAGGAGTTCCATTCTCTCCTATCTATGATTATTTTTCAGAAGTGATCCCACGGCTGATTGGAGGTGGGTGTGGAGTGGTCTGTCCCGTGACAGGCCTCTGCAGACGAGGGCGCTGACATAGTGACCCACCTGTGGTCACTTCGAACGTGTTGGCAAGACTCATCAAAGACTGACAAATGGCTGGAGTGTGTTAAGAACAAAGGCTCGCGGTGGTTAAAAAAAAAGGGGGATCTTTGGCAGGAGGGGGCTGCTTGCTACAGTAGAATTTCCTCGGACCCACAGACTTGAATGGCCTTTAAAGACAAAAGCAAAACGTGGCTGCCAAGATGGGCACATGTTACAACTTTGCAGGGAAATACTCAGCAGAACGAGGCAGGGGCACTAGGAAGCATTGAGGCCAATCTGCCACCATGTACTGGCTGCCCTTTGAGACGTGTAAAAAGGCCACGGAGCGGGCGGGGGTGTGGAGATGAGTAGTGTTGAATCAATGGTGTCTGCCTAAGAGCCTTTTATGTGATAGGGTGCTGGAGAGAAGAAGCTGGTTTTAAGTCATCTTCTTTTCTAAATGACAGCCTAAACTAGGTCGCCTCTTTGCCCTGTCCCTCCCTGCCAGTCTTGTTTCATGAACGGGCTAGTCAATTTCATTCTTTAGAAATGTCAGTCTTGCGAGTGACCTTGGTCTGTCTGCAGGGGGTGATCTGCAAGAGGTCGGATCTGAACCGAGTGTGCATGAAAATCTTCTCAGCCCATTGCATGAGTGTGCATTTCTTAAGAGTCCCCAGCGTGTCCCTAAAGAGTTGAGTCTAGGACTTATTTCTCAAGGCACTTTAGAACGGCAATGTTTTCGGGATGGGGTTTCAGACCCATAAACAGGCTGGAGGAAAACTTTGTATAAAACAAGTTACAAACAAGCAAGAAAAGCAACCACCAGAACTCCTCCCAGGATTGGACGAGAACCATTTTAAGGCACTGTGACGTGGAAGGGACTGCCAGGGATGTGTTCCTCTCCCCACTTCACGGCCAGAACATAATCTCCCTTCTCCTTGACGACGTATGTGACGTTGTATTGCTGGTTGCCCACGTGCTTCATGGAGACCTCTTCACAGGGGGTGGTTGGCCCATGGACACCAATCAGCAGCATGTTGGAACCTGGGAGGCAAAGAAAGGTGGTTACTCTGTCGGGATGCATCATAGAAGGCAGAGGAAGGGAAGGGGAAATGGGAGCCAAAGGAAATACACCAACTATTGTCTGCTGAGATTCTACAATGACGCTGGGACCTTTGAGAGGTGGGATGGCATGGCAACTATAAGCAGAGACTCAGAGCCCGGTGGCGTGGGTTCAAATTCCTGCCTGCCACTTTCTAGCTGGGTAACCTTGGATGTGGAACTTGACCTCGCTCTGCCTTAGCTTGCCCATCTGTAAACAGGAGATGACGCTAGCACCCACAGGGCTTGCTGTGAGGTTTGCAGAAGTTATATGTGAAGCCCTTAGCTCGTCGCAAGAGTTCCGTAAGTGATGGCTACTCTGGTCTCCTTTATTCTCAACAGAAACTCACGGGAGGTGACTTCGTTATTCCCATTTTAGAGAACAAGAAACTGACTTTAAGAAAAAGATTTAGTAACCTTCCCAAGATCACATGGCTAAGTTTGCCGAAGGAAGGAAGGACTGAAGGGAGGGAGGGAGCGGGGGGAGGAGGGAGAAGTAGTGGAGCCAGGTTTCCAGCCCAGATGTGCCAGATGCCAGAACCCAGGCGACTAACCACTGACACCCAAATAAATACCCAAGTTTAATTGCAATTAAAGCAATTACTGGCAGAGAAGGGGCCGGGTTACTGATTCAATTTGCCCCTCTGTAGCGGGGATAATGCCACCTTTCTTGTCTACCTTGAGGGCATCTGAAAGAATCAAGAGGCAAAAGAGAGGAAAATATGAAGTGCAGGAGAATGGGGTAATGAACAAGGTTACTTGCAGATGTCTGGGCTGCACAGGGAGGTGGGCACTGCAGGGGAGACTAAAGTTAACAGAGGGTGCTCAGCACGCCTCCACCCTGACCCTCGAGCAGGAGCAGGCTACCTACCAGCTTTGCTGCAGTCCACCAGGAAGGAGCTCTTCTGGCCCACGAAGGCCTTTGAGAGGCCTGCCCCCTTGGAGGTCACCTTGCTGGCATCTGAGGACGCCTTGGGGATGGCACTAAAGCAGGTCTCTGTGGACGACCTGGTCACGGACTCCACCAGAATGGACGAGGTCTCATTGGCTGCGCCAGGGCTGACCAGACGCTGGCCTAGAAGATGGAAGGAAGGGGAGGTAGGAGTGAATGGCCAGAGCCAGTGGGTCCTCTCAGCTAGAAGAGGGGAGGGCCCCGGGCGGAAGCTCTAGGACAGTCCATGCACCTCAACAGCTGGATCGCAAAGCTACCACATCCCCACCTTGTATCCCCAACACCTGATCTAAACATTCCCATCTCCCCATCTCCCCCCCATAATGTCTTCCACACCCCCGGGTCCAAACCCACAGTGGGGCAAATGACAAAGCCTGGAAACCCCTCCCACATAACCTCCCGCCACCCTGTAGGATTTACCTCTTTCCATTGATATAAAATACTCTTATGTATAAACAGTGTAAAAACAAGGTTATATGTTGGGGAGAACATATAATAACAAAATGGTTCTCTCTGCATGCGAGAGGATGATTTTTCTATCTGAATCTTTTAATTCTTCTGCTATGAAGCTATCCTACTCATAGAACAGTGAACCAAGCAGAGACATGTGGAAGGGATTTACCACAGTATTTATGGTGACTACCTTGGGCCATGGGCTGTGAGGTGGTTTTGACTGGTATTTTGTCTAGTGTTCGGAAGGAGGCACATTTTTATAAATTTAATAAAACCTTTTGATTATTTTAAAAGTGAAGCTTAGAAATAAAGGGATTTTTCAGGTCCTGATCTAAACAAATATGTAAGATTTCAAAAATGTAAATATTTTTTTCTTTTCTGTTAAAAAAAGAAAATACGATTTTTCCATTTCTACACTCATTATTTTGTAGGGGGATGACGCTAGCATATACCCATGGGCTTCTAAAGATGTTTACTCCCCTGGCATGTCCTACCATTTCTTTACTTTCAAGATTCAAAGTAGATTCAACATATCTAAAATAACCCACAGTTTCTAGTGTCGAGTAACTCTGTTGGTAATGTGACAAGACATGCTCCCCAGGAAAAAGAGTAACTTCAAAGCTGTTTAGTTACCTGTCACTTTGGCCTTGAATGGACTGCCCACAATGTGGTTGGGCCCGCCATATTTGACGCCAATCAGGTAGTTTCCAGGAGCCATGGGGGTGTACATGACTTTGTACCCTTCTGGGGTTTCCTGGCAATCCATTTTAACTTTGGACGGGCCTTCAATGGTGACGGATAATGTCCCTGGCCCTGCTCGAGTGGTGTTGATGAAAAATTCAGACTGGATACCTGGGAGAAAGGAAGAGGGAATGTCGTATTGGTTTGGAGGGATGGGGGTGTGTGGTTTGGGGAGCTTTCCCAAGGGCACTGAAGCAATGGTGGGGGAACACGCAGGATCCCCCCAGAGGGGTGGCCTTGGTGGCAGGCGAACCCACCAATACTAGCTCTGAGCTCCTGGCACAGAGGGCCTCGGGCCCTGGGGGCAGTAACTCTCTTTCCAAGGCGGAGGCAAGAGTGTGGCTGACATTTCGCCCACCAGCACCAATGGCCAGGACACCCTGTTCTTGCCTCTGAGCAGGCGCGGTGGCCGACAGCAAGAAGCCTGAGTCTTCGTCTTCATTGTCAGCCTGAAATGCTGTTTCAGCTGCCGGGGGCTTAGCCCTGCATCAGTGCGGGGGGGCATGGGCCCCTCTGACCTTTCCTTTTTCCCGAGTGCACTTGGAGAAGCCAAGCAGGCCTAGCATCTTCTTCCTCCCCCACAGGCTCCTTGCCCCAGACACCACGCTGAAGACCAGGGCAGCTGCTAGAATCTGCCCGCCCCCCACTCTGCCATGAACACCAGCAATAAGAACAGGGCCAACACAGCGGCTCCTGCTAACTGAGCCACCCTCGCACCGCTCAGGCTCCATATCCCACAGTAAGCACCCTGTTACGTGCCCAGTGATTCCTGTTTAACAAATGACAGAGGCTCAGGGAGGCTCGGGCACTTGCCAGTCAGCGCTACAAACTAGGCAACTGGGGTCTGGACAATTCTGTGTGCCTCCGGAGCCTCTTGCCTGGCCCACAGGGGCCTCCTGGACGGACATCCTGCCTCGCGACGGAAGAAAAGCTGGGCCGACCAATGACCACGGTGCATTCCCGCCTGAGCCCAATGCCCTGCAAAAGCCTCCACTCCTTCAGGCCCATTTCCAGTCCAGAGGAGGATGAGGTGGTCCATGAGGGCGGCCGCTACAGTGCCCTCTACGGGCCATCCCGGGCACAGCAGCCTTGTGCAGGGCAGTGCTTTCTTTCGGAGCCCTGGATGCCGCCCCAGCTGGGAACTATTTCGGTTTAATTATAGCTCCTAGGCCAGAGAAAGAATTATTGTTCTGGCTATCAATAAAACAAAGGCGCTGCTATCATGCAACCCCCAAACACAACCCAGCTGCTTCTGGAAGCTCCTGAGGCTCCTGTCCCAGCCAACACCCCCACCCCCCCAATTATCTCAACCTTATTTCTAAACTGTGCAGCCAAGAGCGAGGCTGTGAGGGCAAGGGAGGGCTGGCGCACGACAAGGGACGGCATTTCCAGGAAGTAGCTGCAAGGCGACGATAAGGAAAGATATTTTTAAAGTGAAGATGAAAAGACCCGGCTGTAGTGGAAAGAAGCCCAACCCATTTTAACAAGTTGCTCCCTTCTCCTGAAAGATCAAGATCTGTGAATCCTGGCTGTGAAGGCCTGGAGAGCCAGGGGAGATGAGGTGGGGAAAGGGAAGTAAGGAATAACAGGGCAAGAGCTACCTGGAACAGCCTATCAGGCGGGCTCCCTTATTCTTCCCATTTTACAGGAAGGAAGTGGAGGCCTGGTGAGGTCAAATGCTTTGTGCCAAGTCACCCAGCTGGGGAATGGCAGGACTCAGATTTAAACACAAGATCTGACCAGTGAGGGGCTCAGGCACTTGCCTGAGCGAAGTGAAGAGACAGAAAATGCACATGCAGGAGTCCCTCTGCCTACCGCCTGCAGCTAGAACCAACACGATACCCCAGCGTCTCTGGGCAAGCAGTCTTCCCCTGCCGCACCGGATGCGCGCAGCTGAGCTCCTGCGCGGTTAATGCGCGTCTCCTGCAGCCCTACTCCAGCATGAAGGGGGGCGAGGGGGCAGGGGAGGGCAGGAGCCCCTTCTGTCGCACCTCGTGCACACTGGGGTTCTTGGAGCACTTTACCAGGAAGACTGCTCTTCTGGTCCAGAGCGTCGAGAACCCCCTGGTCTAACGCCCGACCTCTCAATTCCCGGGCAAGCAGACAGTCCCACCCCAAATTCTCCACATTCCCCTGCTCCAAAACCTGTAAAATGGGCCATTTAAAGCTCAAGCCAAGAGATACAGCAAGCCCACCC
Source organism: Ursus maritimus (assembly GCF_017311325.1). NCBI lineage: Eukaryota > Metazoa > Chordata > Mammalia > Carnivora > Ursidae > Ursus > Ursus maritimus. Next base: position 32,121,943 of record NW_024423786.1, read on the forward strand.
ATAAAAACACGGGCAAGTTCGCATTATCCTGCAGGTCAGGATTCCAGACCCTCCAGCAGCCAAGCACAGACACCTTTTCATTCCAGGCACACTGCAGCTGTGTAATCTTGGGATGGATTTGGGAAAAGGCTTGGGAGTGGGAGCGCTAGAAAAACAAGACGCCTTCCCCTTGACAAGAGCAATATTTACACAGGCTTTGAAACAGCCGTGCTCTGTACCTCTCCCTCCTGGCTGGGAGTCTCCCTGTAAGACTGGCTCCTTCTCTCACTGGCATCCAGCTCTTGCAAAGCACAGCCTGAAACCCAAGCTCCCGAGAAGGCATGCGAATAGCCAAGAGGAAGCATGAGAGGCCCCGAACGCAGCAGGTGTGACCCAGCAGGAGGGTAAGGTGGCTGCTGGCAGCTGCAGGAGACCTCAGTGGCTGCTGCGGGACCCGGACCAAGGTGTGCGTGCCTCCAAACGCCCGGAGGACCCCATGTGGTCTTTAATGGTGGGTGGCTTGCCAGGGACCAAATGCCTACAGTACTGCCTGGGGACAGTTCCAGGCAGCTGAGACAACAGGGGTCCTGGTTTAGGATACCCCCCCCCCGAGTCGGCCAGGGGTGCAGTCACTACCTCTGGGTGACCCAGCCACTGAGGGAGGCAGCAAAACTCCAGGGTTAAGGGTACAGGCTTTGAGGTCATGGACCTGGACTGACTCCTGGTTCTGCGCCCTCCCAGCTAAGTAAGCTTAGGGAGTGACTCACCCTTTCTGAGCCTCACTTTCTTCATCTGTGAAATGGAACAGCATAGGGTGAAGTGTTACCATGCCTGTTATAAAGGGCAAGCTGCTGGCCCACAGTTCAGTGTGGAGCCAGGCTGGACGGACCTCGGGAGTCCAGAAGCACTTACACCACCCCTCTGGGTGGTTCTGCTGAGGCCACTGCTATGACCAGAGCTCCGGGTGGCATGCCAGCCTGTCAGTGACTCCTGCACCTGGGCAGGGCCCCTCGGGCCACTTAGGACACTGGCTCCCTAGGGCTGGATGCCCAGTAACTGCAGCCACTCATCTCCTTGCCCATGCGAGGCGCGTCTGCTCTGTCCAACTCACCGCATCGGGGGAGACCAGAGCAGAATGTGCACACACACAAGGGACTCGAGCCAGGACCTTCCAAAGGCCCAAGGTAACACCCAGTGCAAACCAGCTCCCAGTGCGTCCATGTCTATGGACATGCCCTGCAGAGAAGTCTGAGTGGACCAGCTCCCCGTGCTGGCACTCTCCATACCAGTGACCCACCCAAGGCCCGCCTCGAGCTCACGGGATGAACACTAACTGCAGACATTACTAGGGGCATAGACCTGTCTTTTGACACAAGTTCTTTAAGATGCCAAGTGAAAAACGCTGTAAAGCAGCACGTGCGTTATTTCTGTACAATAAAAGCCAAACTACATGTCTACCTTTTTAACAAACCAACCAGCTAAGCGACCATGCGTGAGGATGCCAGACACAGGCAGTCGGAGGTCCTCCCCTGAACCATCGGTGGTGTTCCCTCCTGGGTCTAGACGGAGGGAGGGAGAAGCAAGGGGACGGAGCCAGTTATGCCTCCTTCACCATCAAATGTGTCCCATCCATGGCAAAGACTAAAAACAAATTGTAAGGAGTCCAAAAAGCTCTAGAATTCTTTGCCACCATCTGTTCTCTTCCTCCCTGAGGACCAGAAACTAAAAGGAGGCAGCAGACCGTGACAGGTCCTACTGCTGATTCAAGGTTGTTTCTGTGAGCCCACGACTGCTGAAAGAACCGAGGGGCAGGAGGCCTCCCGGGAGGCCCCTCACATGCACTGAATCCTCTGTATCACTGATTCATCTGTGGGCAAAGAAACCCTCACAAGCAAAGGCAGGGCGCCGTATTCCCTCACGATCAGTGTCCTGGCCCCGAAGTCAAGGCACTTGGCCAAGGAAGACAGGGGAAGCAGAGCAAACAGTAATGGGGTGTGAGAACACGGTCATCAAGCCCTTGCTCCGGACTTATCGCCGGTCAAACCACATGTCCCCAAACAACTCTGGAGATCAAGAGCTCCAAAGTGTCCATCATTGCAGCTTCCCTGGGAGAACACAGAGAAGGCTTTCCGAAGCCTGGAGAGCTTGCCCTGGCTGAGCCCCTGGGGCGGGCTCGGTTAAAGATGAGAGCCGGAGGTCGTGGGTTACCTGTGGTGCCCCCCTCAAGCCCGGCACCATAGGCGGACACCAGGGCGGGGTTCCCCGCCTGTCCGGGCTCCCCGACGCGCACTTTGAAGGGGCTTCCAACCACGTGGCTCCCGTTGAACTTGACGTCGATCGTGTGGATGCCGTTCTCGTGGGGGATGAAGCGCACGGCGTACTTGTCTAGGAGAGGGAGCAAAGCACAGGGTAAGCCGAGTACGCGGACACCGCCGAGCGAGGGGAGGACAAAGGACGGGAGGCCAGCCTGAGATGCTGGATTTTAAATCATTACTAAGGACCATAGCTCTACTGGAAGCCTGGCACCCAGTATGCTGGACTTCAAAGGCAGACGGGCCTATTTACGTGTCCTCTGTCAACCCTTTGGGAAATGCATCCAAATCTCAAATTCTAGGTTTCATCCTCTGTGGTGTCTGCCTTGGGAGAACAATTTCTTTTTTCTTTTCTTTTTTAAGATTTTTTATTTATTTGAGAGAGAGAGAGAGAATGAGCAGAGGGAGAGACAGAGGAAGAGGAAGAAGCAGACTCCCTGCTGAGCAGGGAGCCCCACCCGGGGCTTGATCCCAGGACCCTGGGATCCTGACCTGAGCTTAACTGACTGAGCCATCCAGGTGTCCCTGAGAGAACACTTTCTTTATGAAAAGCTCCCTTCTCACAAAGGTTCTCTACTTGGCCCCTTGAAGGGAAAAGCAATGGCTCCAACCGGCATTAATGCTTCTGTATTAAGCTCTAAGCTAGCAACTGCCCCCCAGGGCAATGGCCAGGTTTTTCAGTGTGTCTGGGTCCTGGCACGCGGCAATCTGTCCACTGACAACACCAAGAATATCCACCTGTCATGTACCCCCCAGCCATCTCTTCCCCCTTGAAGCCCTCCCACCTGGGATGCAGACCACCTGTTCTACCTCCCAAGATGTCTACCTTTGCTGTACGCGTTGCAGGACGCACAGCAAGCAAATGCCCGATAAGGGCAGTGATCACAGGGCCCTTCCTCATGCATCAGGGCCCATAGTCAATGTCACTTCCTCTGAGAAGCCCTCCTGGCCTCACCAAGGCAGAAACTACTTTTCTCTCCTGCTCCTTTATCATTTGGTTCTCGGTTCCCCTGAGGTCCTGGTGACCACCTGGGGTCCTCCCCAGGGTACTGAAGGCTTCCGGCCAGGTCCCCACTCCACTCTGAGCTCCTCTTTGAGGGCAGGCATCATGCCTTCCTTAGCCTTACCGTCCTGCCAAGTCTCTCACACTTAATAAATGTTCACTGGCAAAACGGCTCATTAAAGTTGATAGACGTCAGAGAACTGCGTATGTCAAGGGAGCGGGCAGGAAAATCTTACACTAGTAAGCATACTGGAACCCCAGATTCTTTGAAGTTTACGGAAGAACATCAATTAACTTTTCCCTCAGAGTAAAATGAGGTCGAAGAGTACTTATTCATGTCATAAGGTCAACAACATAATAAAAATCTGTAAGATTTTGTTAAACTAGGAGAAAAAAAATCACAATGAATAATGGGAACGGAATCTGAAAAACAACAGAAAATAAAGCAGTATTTGTTAAAAAAAAAAAAGAAAGAAAAGAAAAGAAAAGAAAAAAGAAAAGAAAAGAAAAGGACGGCTATATCCCAAAGTGTCTCCCAGTCCCTGGCAAATGTTTATGCCTAATTGGTACACAGTGCCTGGCAAGAGCAGCAGAAGGGAATCTGAAGGCTGGCGGGCGTCGGGGCGGCCGACCAGCCCTCTGCAGGGACACGCGCCTGCGGGAACGTCCCTCCGGGAGGCGCAGAAGCTGGGGCCTGCCCACCCGCCCCCGGCTTACCTGGCTCCAGCTCAGACACGTGGCACTCCTCCACGGCTCCGGAGGGGCTGTGCACCTTTGCATCGATCTTGCCTTTTGCCCCATTCAACCTTATAGCAAAGGAGGCTGGCTGGTTAACTTTTAATCCCGATTCCTGGGAATTTAATACATTAAACAGGTTACGGCCCTTGGTGTTCCTGCTCCGTGGCACACACTGACCCGACCCGGGACTCCAGGGGACAGTGTTCATGCAAAAAGGCCCAGAATGTTTATGCTATCTGACAACAGAAGAGCAAGTGCCTTCCTCCACACTTCTGGCTTTAAATATAAGACAGCAGAGACACACGTCGGCGGCGTCTAGCACCTTGGTTCGGGCTGGAAGAGATGGTTACTGGATTTGGAGACTTAGGCATCCTGGCCAACAGAACTCTCATTTCCATATTCCAAACAAGACCTGGACAGCCAGAAAACACAGTGTCTTCCAGGTCATAAAAGGAAGGGCCCTCTCTTAAGAGGAACCCGGCAACTGAAAAAACCATGTACTCACCAAATGAACAAAGTTTTATATCATTGCTATTTTTTGTCTCAAGGGGAGGAATGGAGATGACTTTCAATAAACTCGTAAAGGACTATACACGGTGAAGAATCAGCAGGACCGGGGGTGACTACCATTTCTCAGCTATGTAAGTAAGTTGTTCAACCTTTGAGACCCAGTCTCCTCAACTGTAAAATGGGCATAATAACCGAATCTACCCCAAAGAGCTGCTGTACGAGGATGAAATGAAGTGGTGCATTCCAAGCACTTAGCACAGGGCCTGGTCCATACACGGAAAGGCTCACAAAGGTCACCTTACTGTTAAATATTAATATGCATTTAGAGATTGTCTACATCGCACTCCCTGTCCCCACCCCCACCAAAAAACAAACAAACAAACAAACAAACAAAAAAACCCACACAACAGAAAGAAGGCTAGCTTTCACTCTTCACTGGATCAGTTTCACCCTCCACATTCTGCCCTGGAAACTACAGCCTCTCCCAGGAGGAGGGGATTAGAGGTTTAAATGCTTAAGATATTTTAAAATCAGCCAGTCCTAAACCACAACATTTTACAAGCAAGCAGTTTTGTGCTAAACTTGATTGGACAGATGATACCTCATTGTGCGATGATACCTCAATTTGCAATCGGAGGACGTGGGGGGGTCTTGAAATGCAGATTCTGATCCAGCAGGTCTGAGGGCGGGGAGCCTGGAATTCTAGGATTCTAGTAACTTCCCAGGCGATGGTGAGGCTGCTAGTCCCAGGACCACATCTCGGTAGCAAGGCACTAAAGCTGCACTGCCTAATTTGGCAGTCACTAGCCCAGGGGACTGTATTTTTTAAAATTTAAATCAATTAAATTAAATTAAATAATTAAAGATTTAGTTCCTCAGTTACACCAGCAACATTTCAAGGGCTCAAGAGCCACATGTGGCCAGTGGCTACCATACTGCACAGAGGAGATGGGAGACATTTCCATTGTTGTAGAACATTCTATTCCACTATGCTGCGCTAGAGGTTACAGACTGGGGAGAGAGGACTGCACACAAAATTCAGTGATTTCTGATCGCCAGATCTCCCCCATCCCACCATCCCCTCCTCCACAAAATGCCAGCCGACTTCAATTTTCTCAAAGGTCTTAAAAGCAAGACAAAACAATACAGGCCTCTCTTTTCCTAACCAACACCAGATGTTGGTGTGCAGGCCTCCAGCAAATCTCCAATAAATAAATTACGTATCACTCAGCACCAAGTGACCTGGGGAAAAACGGGACGAAGCTGACGCTCGCCCCTCCTCCTGGAGCCGCTAGTTACAAAAGCCTGATGGAGACACAGCCTGCTGCACACTTACTCAAATATTTACGACCCAACTGTGATGCGAGGACTCTACAGAAAAGTCTTTTGGAGAGGATTTCTCCAAACTAGGTTTTTTGGGGACAGACCCATTTACATTACCTGAATCCGCTTGCCGCTAAATCCTCAAGAGGGAGATAAACGCCTCAGAAGATCTGAAAGAAATCTTCGAGATGCAGGAAGGCAGCCCTTTGCCCTCAACAAATGCTGGGTTTATCTCCCTCCACAGGTTTTAGTTAAGTCGGCCACATAAGGAACTTCTGTTAAGAAGCCTTTAAATGAAACACAAGAAAAACATCTACACCACAGCGACCAGTGGGCACCCTTGGTACTCTCCGCCTGAGGCCTCTTCAATCTGCGGACGGCGATTCTGCTTTGGGTTCTGTCTGGGTTCCCTGATGTCTGGCACCACCGGCAGTACCAAGTGTCCTCAGGGTATGGTCAGAATGTCAAGTATGAACCAAGTGCGTGGAGTTAGAGCCAATGAGATCACCAACCTGAGATCTAGGATTGGGTTTTCATCCAGTATTTTCAAGAATGGGGGCGGGGGAGGGCGGCAGCTGAAGGCTACTTAGAAATCCCATTAATCAGAAATCAGATCTGGGGATTCCGGTGTTAATCCTGCAACCAATTTGCTACTCCTGATTCAGACACCTAATTACTTTTCAGTGTCCCGAGCACAGACCCAAAGGCATCCCTACAGTGGTTCTTTGTTCGGCTGCAGGCTCTGATGCAACCTGGAATTTGATAGCCTGTCAAAGACAGGCGAGAAGTTGCACTGCCTGGCATCCCAATAGGTTGGACTATGTCACCACTCGCTACAGTGCCAGGGCGGGGATAAAGGAGGCCACGGTTAAGACCACAGGTTCTGGAGCCACAGAGACCCTCACTCTGCCTCACACTAGCTGGTTTTCTGGTAGCCACAATCTCTCCATACCTCAGTTTTTCCATCTTTAAAATGGGGTCAGGAGAAACCTACCCACCAGGCTCTTGCAAGGATTTAATGAGGCAATACTGATAAAGTCCTTACGTAGTGCCTTGCACATTTATAAATAAATCATCATAATAAAATCAATTGCAGCTGACTTTCTGGAGGGAAAGGAAGCCTGCAATAGCAGGCAGAATGTCACCGGACTGTTGGTCTGGTGTTCGTGGTGTTTGAAAACCCTCCTTACCCCTTAACCAATTATTAACAGGCCTCCTTTGTTTCTCTTGAATAAATATTTAAACAACAAACTTGTTCTCAAATGTTGCAGTGTTTTGTTGACTGTGGCTCTGTTTCCCCTTGCCCCCAAGTGTCTCCTGTCCTATACGTTGGGGGGGGGGGTGACTCTCAGGGAAAGGTCCTCTACAGCTGGCAGCATCTGTGGTCACACTGGGATGGGGCCCTTGGCACTGAAGGGAGGATTGAAACGGCCTCAAGGGTCCAGGGCTTCACTGGTCGGCCTGTGGCCAATGAGATGGATGCTTCCTTGCGTCTCACCTGAAGGCTCATAACAGTGAGGCGCCGGGCGTCGTCGGAGGGCGCGATGACCGGCACCACGTAAGGACTCTCGGGGATGTGCTCGTCGTTGAACTTGATAGACACCTCGTAGTTACCTGGGGGGGCACAGGAAAGTCCCATCATTTCAGAGATTCTGGGAAGGTCGTTCCAGAGCGGCCTCTGGCTTCCTTCCTAGGACTGAAATGCCTTCCAAGAGCCCCTGCCTCCCCGATGGCCATGGCTGGTTGGTTGGTTGAGGGTGGATGACAGCTGAGGTTGAGCCAATATGATTCCCTTAGTTGGGCAAGGGCCGAGATGCTTGTCCTTTTTTTTTTTTTACTAAAGATTTTATTTATTTATTTGAGAGAGAGAGTGCACACACACATGCACGAGTGGGGGAGGGGCAGAGGGAGAGGGAGAAGGAGACTCTTATGAGCAAGGAGCCCGAAGCAGGGCTCGATCCCAGGACCCTGGGATCATGACCTGAGCTGAAGGCAGACACTTAACAGACTGAGCCACCCAGGCACCCCAAGGGTCCAGATTCTTAACCTGGGTCCACAGGGCCTCCCTAAGGGCCTGTGTATAGAACTCAGAAGACTCAGGAAACTTAAACGGGAAAAAAAATTACATCTTTACTTTCACTAACTTTAGGCCGAAATCTAGCATTTCCTTTCTTTAGAAATGCCAACAAGAAACACTAGAAGTACACATTAGAAGTACTCGTGACTTTGTCACCACCAAAGGTCACAGATGTCTTCATGTCACTTTACAGTTTCATACATACCTTGTCATTTTACACTCACCACTACTTTGCAGTTAAGGTAGTTAACAGACCATCACCAAATCCTATGACTTAATGTATTCAGGAAAATGTGCATATGTTATTATGTTACACATTCCCTTGAAGATTTTGATAACTACATTTTAATATAACTGATTTCCTCTATAATCCAATGCATTTTTTTAAAAGATTTTATTTATTTATCTGACAGAGAGACAGACAACCAGCGAGAGAGGGAACACAAGCAGGGGGAGTGGGAGAGGAAGAAGCAGGCTCCCCACGGGGGAGCCTGATGCGGGGCTTGATCCCAGAACACCGGAATCACGTCCTGAGCCAAAGGCTGACGCTTAACGACTGAGCCACCCAGGCGTCCCCAATGCATTTTATTTTATGTTTCAAAACATTAACCTGAGAACAGTTTTCCCTATAGGCTTTGCCAGGTGCCCCAAAGAGTCCATGGCCCACAAAAGGTCAAGAGCTGCTGCTCGAGGGAGCTCAGGTGCCAGGGCCACTCTTCTAGAGCTGCCACACAGCCAAGGATGGGCAGGCTGGCAGAGTAACAGGGTTGAATGAAAGCATTAAGCAGACAGGCCAACAGAGAAGGACCAGAGAACCAGACTTCCTGCCCCCTTGAGGCCTGACTGGATTTCCTGCCTAGGGTTTCCAGGGGGCACGCCCACGCACCCATACAGATAAACTCTTTCACTCGAGCTACCTTGCCAGGCTTCCGTTCCCTACAACCTAAGCATCCCCCAACAAGGAACACATCCTCAGGTGGCCCATGATTACATACCAGGCTCCTGGGCAATGTAAGACACCCCGCACGATCCATTTTTATGGTCATCGAACGTAATCTCGGCCTTACTGGGGCCCTCGACGGCAATAGACAAGCCGCCAGCGCCTGCCTCCCGGGTCCAGATGCTGAATTCGGCTGAAGCAGAGAAACACCTGGTTAGTGACCAAGCCTGGGACAGGCTCTCTTCTTGCTCACACGCATGATGCTGGGTTATGTCTGCTCCCTTTTCTTTTTAACCCCAAGCAGAGCCCCAAGGGCGGGCATCACCGATGTTTTTAAAGCATCACCCACGAGAACATGAAGCTCATGGGAAATCCGGCATCTCTGAACACACCAACTGAGGCAGAAAAAGATGAGAAGGCTCAGTTTTGTCCCTACAGATTTTCCCAGCAGCAACCACCACTACAATTGGTTTTCTAGAATTCTAGCGTGTTCCACCGAATGTCACCGACGCAGGCAGCTCTGCAAAGAGCTTCATTAGTCTGCGCCCCTCTTAGATGCTCACACACACGGTCATTAGAGGCTCTGAGGGGTCCCTCAGTAAGAAACTTGTTTAGCTTTGGGTAAGTGAGCAATTCCTAAACACGTGTAGCCACAGAAGCCTTGTTTTAAAGAATGCCCCTTAGTACCACCACCAGAATCACACACACCGAGAGTCTTTCTCTGCAACGGGGTGAAGAACACGGGCTGCTCACACCACCAGGCTCCTCGTGTTCTTCTCAAGTAACAAGCCCGCCCGCACGCTCACCTGGAACCCCTGCTTCTCCTCTCTCCAGGCCGGGGCCTCCCGCGCGGACCTTGTGGGCGCCCCCCTCGCCCAGCGGCCCCACGGTGAACTGGAAGGGGCTGCCGGTCACGTGCTGGCCGCGGTACTTGACGCTGACTGTGTGAACGCCCATCTCCTGGGGCACAAAGCGGACACAGTGCGAGTTCTTCCCCACGGACACGATCTCTGCCTCAGTGACGCGGCCAGAGGGGCTGGTGACGTGGGCTGACATGTCACTGCTGTCGATTTCTGAAAGGCGGCAGGAGTTTGGGGGGGAAGAAAGCAGGGTTAGGGTGAGGGACCAAGGCAGAGCACGCCATGCAGGGCAAGCAGCAGAGGGCAAGGCGGGTGCAGCCCGGGGGGTGTGGGGTGCTCAGCTTTCTCCCATTCAGGCGGGATGCCTACCCTCCTGTGTCCCTCAAATCGTGGGTGGCTATGGCCACCATGGAGACAGCAGGGCCCCTCCAGCCGCCCAGTGCAGGGAACATTCTAGGGACAGTGACACTTTGCCCCACTGTATACTTTTACAGTCTTCCTGGCTGGCACTAATTCCGCACGGCAGTTTCAAACCAGAGCCTGGAGTTGGTGGTGACAGCAGGTACATAAAAACTACAATAGCTCAGACGTTTCTAAGCCGAAGGTGGCACGTGCCCATCTACCATGCTTACAGGGGCTCTTTTCCATAGGCAGGTAAGGGCAGAAAATTCAAGAACCATCACCCCACACTTTCCAGAAGCCTTGGCATTTCTTTAAGGCAACAAGACAAAATGCATTTAGAGAAAAAGGTGAACCCACGTTGGTCACAACTGCAAAGGGAAACCATGCGTGAGCAAAGCTTCGAGCGAGTCAAATACCAGAGGCCATGCTTTCAGAAAAGTGACGCTTCCGGTCACCGACACCGGGACGCAGACCGCGTCTGCCGCCCCTGAGGCGCTCATGCCATGCCAGTGACCGTGCCTGCACTGTCGTGGTGGAGACAGGCGCACCGCATGCTGGGTGACCACGTAATGCCATCACCTAGAGCCACATGAAGCTGCACTCGCCAGCCCTACACCATCTGGGCGGGGCAGCCATGACTTTGAGCCCTGAGGACAGAGAAAGGAAGGGCGGTTGAGGAGAGGGTCACCCCACACGGTCTGGGTCCAGAGGACATCTGGAAGCTGACGAGTCATCCTCCGTTCTGACGGAGAGGCTCATGTAGGTGAGGGGGATGACTCACCCAGAGTCAGCTGGCACCAAGAAGTACCTGATCAGAGCAAGGAGGAGCCAAGAGCCAGACAGACTTTAGAGAAAGAGAAACTGACCTGCTAGTCCTCAGGACATAGAGAACTTGCAAAATAAGGAAAGAAAAATAGATGAAAACACAGCCCTTGTCACTAGTGACCCGAGAAATGAAACTGAAAACTGGACACCGTATTTTTCCGTTGGATTAGTCCAAGTGGGAACAAAACACAGTGCCCCGGGCTGGTGGGGAAATGGAGAAACGGGCATGGATCCTTTATCACGAGGGTGGTCTGCCAAGGTGGGGCAGCATTCGAACCACAGCAGCCCTGCCATCCCACCCTGGGGCATCCATCCGATGTGCAGACAGCCTGGGCACATGGTGGAGAATGTCACAGAGCACCGGCCGCTGGAATCCAGGGATGGAAATGAGCGTACAAGGATTGAGCCTATGCAGTGAAGGACGGTGCATCAGGACATGGAATGGAATCTTAGGAATAAAAATATGACGTGGAGGGGCGCCTACGTGGCTTAGTCGGTTAAATGTCCAACTCTTGATTTCGGCTCAGGTCATGATCTCAGGGTCGGGAGATCAAGCCCTGCGTCAGGCTCCACGCTCAGCGTGGAGTCTACTTGTCCCTCTCCCTCTGCTCCTCCTCCCACTTGCTCTCTCTCTCTCTTTCAAATAACTAAATGGACAAAATCCTTTAAAAAAATACGATGTGGAAGTATCATTTTTGACGTGGAAAGAGGCCCACAATACGGTGTGTGAGAGGTGAGTGCACGAGTGTGATCTGAATGCGGCCCCGCATGTTCATGAGGCTGGAGGCAAACAGGGTCCAGCTCTGTGCCCCACCTGTGAACCACCACGTTCCCGGCTGATGGGAGAGGAGGCGACACTTCCTTTCCCCGATTTGAAACACCTGAACTTTTCATGATCACAATGCATCAGCTCTTTTTACTAAGTGCTTCTGTCCGGACACCGCAGTAACGAGGCTTTCCCCGCGTTCTCACGTGACCAGTGGTGCACCCCACACAGGAAGAAGCCGCTGAGGACTGCGGAGGAGGCTGGGTAGGCAGACGGGGGGCATGTTGGGAAAGAGGGGAAAAGTGGTGGAGGAGAAGCGGCCCCCTCTCCAGATCACAACCCAAGCGTCATCAGAAGACTATTTCACTTTTCCGTCCCCATGGAATCTGTGCAATGACACAGCGTGTGGCAGCTTCTGCACCCTCAAAACCTGTATTTATAGTTAGGACGGCTAGCTGCTTGTTTAACAGAGAGAGAGAACGAGTGAAGGGGAGAGGCTGAAGGAGAGGGAGAAGCAGACTCCCCGCTGAGCAGGGAGCCCGACATGAGGCTCGATCATGGGATCGAGGGATCAGGGATCATGACCTGAGCCGAAGGCAGACGCTTAACCAACTGAGCCATCCAGGCGCCCCAGAGACAGCTCTCCAGAAGGAACCTGGACCACATTCAGACAGACCGAGGTGTCTGTTTACACCATGCACGGCCAAAAGGCTGGATGTGGCCCACCTACCCAGTCTCCATTCCCACTGTAGGGATGGAAGAGATGAACTGAATATTGGAAGGATGCCATTAGGCTGACACTTCCGAACTACTTCCTAATACTGGCATCCGTGGGGCCGATTCTCTCACTCACAGGACACTCTATTCAACAGATAATAAATTCAAATCTAAAAGCGTCTCTATCTTCCCTGCCACGGAACACAATAACGCCATTTTCATTTGGAAGAAGAAAAAGGTAGCAGGTAAACAGATATTTTTTTTCTTGGATGGGGCTCTGTGAAAATAGTATGAAAAATATAAATACATACATCACTTACTTACAAATAGTTACCCACAGAACACTTAGTATGTCCTAGGCCATGTCCAGACATGGTTTCCAATGGTGCTCCCTGCCCTGACCCCTAAACTCCTCATGCTCACCTGGGATTTTCAGGTTCAGGTCACAGATGCTCCCGACAGTGGCCACAGACGGAGCCCGACTGGTACGGGTGATGCTCTCCTTGACTCTTCCCTCCCCGCTGATCTTCACGGTAAACGGGCTCCCTGCAAGAACCGAGAAGGCCCTCGTGAGCAGCCCAGAGGCTGAGGCATGGCATCGACAGAAAACCAAAGCATCACACGGGGAGGGCGGAGGGGGCTGGACGCACCAGGTACGTGCTCATCAGCGAACTTGGTGGAGACAATGTAAACACCAGGCACCGTGGGGAAGTAGGAGACCTTGCAGGTGCCATCTTCCAGGTCCTCCGTCTGGATGTCCACTTTGCTGGGACCTTCCACTGCCAAGGATATGCCACCATAACCTGCAACACGGTAGCCCGGGGCTGATGGCACCACAACTCACTGGGGAGGGGGAGCTCAATGCAGGCAGAAAGGATGGAAATTCAAACTGTTATTTCCAGACAGCAGAAATACAGAAGCGCCAGGCAGCCCCTATCAGAGAGCGCCAGGCAGAGGAGCAGGTGAAAGGCTCTGAGAAATCCTGTAGCGAAAAAACCTGCTGGGTGTGGCTTTGACCACAGAATTCTTTTCTCAAGGCTATCTTACTATCCCACCTGAGCAGCTATCCTACAGCACCCGCTGGGGAAGACACTCTGGCCACACGCCTCCGAGAACGGCACGTGTTAATCATGAGCTGCAGGTCTGAGACCGTGAATTTTTAAACCGCCCCCAGGCACCTCCGATGTCCAACCAGGGAACCACGAAGGGAGCAGATCCGAAGGTTTAACAACCTGAAGAATCAACAGGGGGCATCAGCCCACCAGGACCAGAGATTCTCTAGCTCTCTCCCCTGGGACTGTGACTTCGTCCGGAAGCCGCCGATATGGCCATGACTCAAGAAGGCAGAAGATGAAGATACTGTCATCTGGGACAGTCTGAAGAGGCCCAACCCAATTCAAGCCATTTTAAAGAGGAACCAGGAAGAAATTGCACATTTCCACGAAAGCACGGCTCAGCTGACATGATCCTGGCCAGCTGGCCCAACCTCCTTTGCTTGGGATGAGCCCAGGAGGTCCCGGAAAGTGGCAGATGATAGTGGGAGGACACATCATGACAGGGAGATCTGTGACTAGCTTTGGCTCTGGATTCAAATGCCAGGAGCAGACGGAATGTTCACTCCTGAACGCCCCGGTTTCTTTATTTAGAAATGCAGATGATACCTACGTCCCTGGGGGTCATGGGGCCTCAATGCTACAGCAGGTACAAGCACCTACAGCTTGAAGGAGGCTCAGAAAGAAAGGGCAGGTGGTGGGATGAAAAGACAAAGCAGCCTGAGCAAAAAGGCGACCATTCCTGCAAGCCTTTCCCCAGGAGCAACTCCACACACCTGCATCCCGTGTGTCCACGATGAATTCAGACATCTCGAATGTCCGGCCCTCCGACAGGCCCCGGCCATAGACTTTGGCTCTGCGTGCATCCCCAATCTCGGACTGGACCACCATGATGGACACGGGGCTGTTGGCCACGTGGCTGCCGTTCTTCTTGATGCTGACCAGGTGTTCACCCACCTCCCGGGGGATGAAGGAGATCCCTGCACCGGAGCACAGACGGTGTGTGTAAGGTGCAGGGAGCGGGGAGCAGGAATGCAAATAGGACTTCCTCCCTGACTTTGTAGCAGCCCAGAGTGTCCAAGAGAATGGCCAACGTGGCAATGCAGAAATGCACTCAGACTTACCATGTGTGACCCAGAAGGTGGCTCACATGGTCCCCTAATGTGCGACTGGGTCCCCAGCGCAGAACTGGGGGCACACCCACCTCCCGCCCAGCTCCAGCCAGGAAGGCAGCCCCGGGCTCACCAATGTGGTTGTTGGGAAGCCTCTTGAGGAGACAGGGCTCGTCGCGGCCTGACGGCGCCTTGATGCTGGCCGTCAGAGTGCTCAGGTCTGTCTCGCTGATGTCAAGCAGGAAGTCGGCAGCAGAGCCTAGCTTCACCTGAGAGCACCGTCTGCTGTCGTCTGGGAAACATCCCCCCCACCATGAGCTCCTGTGACACGTGGTCTCCCAGGCTCTCTGAAGCCCTCAGGCCACATGCACTTACAGAGGAGCACGTGAGAATGAATTACTCCGAGTTAAGGGACAAAGCCCGTCTGGGATGATGAGCAGACCTAACCAACGACCAGTGCTGGCTAATTTTGTCTGGTGAAAGGGAAGACTGGGAACTGGCAGGAGACCTGAGTCTTCTCCGGCCACTTTTTAAAGGAGTCTTTGCCGGCCGGAGGCACCTGTCACCTGCCTGCCTTGGGCGTTCCCTCAGGTGCACACTGCTCGTGTGCCACACGGGGCTGTTGACTGCTTCCCAGACAGGTCTGAACTCCTCAGGGACAAGAACCTCGCCTTTCAAACCTTCCCTTTATAACCTACTGCCAGCGCGATATGAACATAGCGAGCACAACAGACATTAGGAATGTGGGCTCTGAATCGGATAACCTGTATCTGAGTCCCCGAATACCCATGTATGAATTTGGCTAAACCACTCTCTCTCCCAGCGTCAGTTTTTCCATCCGAAAATGGAGAGGAAATCTATCTGTGACGCTGAAGGGCATCTTTGAGTTCATGTAGTCACACAATTCATATACTATCTGAATGCCTCCATCTGGGGGCCTGCTATTGGCATGCTGTGGTCAGACTGGCTCAAAACGAGGGCCCTCTGAATGGTACTGCTTGCTTTCCCTTGGATTACCAGCTAAGGGAGGAATCAGGCTGGTCCAAAGTTGACTTTGCACCCCAACTCCTCCCCAGGGAGTCTGCGTGAAACATACACTTAGGTGCCTAGCCTGCTGCCACTGGTCTGATGGGAAGAGAGGCTATCGGGGCAGCCATACCTCCCCTAGGAAGCCCTTGCCCCTCCCCCAACAAGCCAGGTAACCCTACCTGTAATCTTGGCTGTGAAGGGGCTGCCAGGGATGTGCTTGTCGTTGTACTTGACCAGGATGCTGTAGTCGCCTGGCAGGGTGGGCAGATAGGTCACCGTGCACGTCCCATCTTTGTTGTCGATGCAGCTGATTTCGGCTTTGGAGGGCCCCTCGATAGCCAAGTCGAGGCCACCTGTGGATGGAAGGAAGGAGGGAGAGACTTTAGGGAGAGAATGTTTCCTTGTTTCAACAGAGATCACACCTCATCCAGGGCAGTCCCAATGCCAGGAACAATAGACTGATACATGCCTCATGAGCCCCGGGCAAGGGGCACGTCAGAACAAAGTAATTTACACTGTAAATCTACCCACTGAATTCTTCACTACAAGCGACCCTGAAGTTCTCTCTATTCTTCAGGATACATGGGGATGTGAAAGAGACCCAGCACGCCAATCACACATATGGGAGGGTCACACACACACTGTCCCTGCTGGTGGGGCACTGGATGCCACCATGAAAATCCCATTGGAACCACAAATTTAGGAGCACTGGGTGGCTCAGTCAGCAGAGCGACTCTTGATCTTGGGGTTGTGAGTTTGAGCCCCATGTCGGGTGTGATTACTTAAAATCTTTAAAAAAGGACCACAAACTTAGAAGTCTCCTTCCATGATAAGGGGAATAAGCATAGAGCTTTATCGGGAATGGGCAGCACCTCATATAGTCCTCTAGACATAGATATATGTGCAAGAAAGAACAAAAGCTAAACATTATCTACCAAAATGCATGCTTATATTTCAGGCAAGTCACACAAAAGCATCGACCTGATTTCGATCAGAACGCAAAGGACTTCAAAAGTTCTGCTTTGGGTGAAGACAGAGAAGCTCTACAGAAGAGATTTATGAGAAAAGAAAAGACGAATGCTACCATTCAGCAGTCTTATTTGTAAAAGCTGCTCTGGAACTGTGCCCACTCAACTGCCCAAACGGCCGGCCGGAAGCGCACAGCCCACGTGAACCACAAGGTACCTTCTCCCGCATCCTCGGTGACGATGGTGAAGGTGGCGGTTTTGTTGGCCACTCCGTACACCAGGCCCGGACCGTATGCAGAAACGCTCCCACTGTTCGGGTAGTTCACATAGAACTGGAGTGGGCTTTCTGGGTTGACAGAGACAAAATCGAGGGGGACGCATTGAGGGGGGAACACATCCCTTGGACACCCAAGGTCTTAACGCTCCCCTACCAGCAGGCAGGGCGGTGTCTCCGACGCAAGGGCAGAAATCGAAAGGAGACTCCAGGAGAGCTGACCACGCTGGGATACCCAATGGGTCTACTCGCACTGCACAAGAAAAACAATCCCCAGGGTTGCTCCAGACGAGAAGGGGCTCAAGCAGGACTGTGCAGCTCAACCTGACCAATGAGGGAGGAAAGAGCTGACCACGTGAAGAAATGACTCACTATTGGCGGAAACACAGCTGGAGAGGTCTTTTGGGAAGGCCATTTGCTGCACCTTTGAAAGTGTAAGGCGCGATGAGGCTGCTAGTCATCCACCCCGCAGTGGTCCTTTCTCCCCTCCCCACTCCCAGCCCTGTGCAAGGACTTCCATTTCCACAGTTCTCAGATCCAATTTAGGAAAAGACTCCAGTGTCCAACAATAGGGGGCTGGTTAAACACTGGTCCACCGGCAGGTCATTAAAAATAACGAGGGAGGGGGCGCCTGGGTGGCTCAGTCGGTAAGTGTCTGACTCTTGATTTCAGCTCAGGTCACGATCTCAGAGTCGGGAGATCGAGCCCTGTGTCGGGCTCTACGTTGCGCGTGGAGCCTGAGATTCTCTCCCGCTCCCTCTGCCCCTCCCCCCTTGCTTGCCCGCTCGCATGCACATGCCCTCTCCCTCAAAAAAACAAAACAAAAAGAGGGAGATCTGTGTGTATTAACTATTCATAATGTGTTATATTAAAAAGAGAAAAAAATAAGTTGCTATATAATAGTAATACCATTATCTCACGTCTTTGAAGAAAAAAACAAAATTATATACCTGTTCTGTAGGCACAGAGAAAAATATCTGAAAAGACACACACCCCAGCAGTGGAAGTAAAAGGGAAAGAGGAGAAAGACATTTTTACTTTCTCTGTATCTGCATCTTTAGAATATTTAGATAAAAGCAGATAATATATTTTTGCTTTAAACAAATATTATGCATACATATATGCATAAACTACAGCAAACATGAAACGGGGAGAAATATTTGCAACTTCTATCACAAAGGGCTAATCTCTCCAATGTTTAATTTGCTCTCAGAAACTGATATGCCAAAGGCCAACAACCCTATAGAAAATCCTGGCCAAGGAAACAAGTGCTCAGTTCACAGAAAAAGAAATACAAATAGTACTTAAACATAGAGAAAGTTGCTCAATCTCACTCACGAGAGAAATACAAACAAAGCAACGCTGAGATACTGTTTTTTTGAACTGTCTTGCAAAGATCCAAAAACTGGTGGAAAAGCAGGTGTTCATCTACTTTGCTGGTGGGCGTGTGAATTAGGGGAGCCCCACTGAAAGGCAGTTTGGCAAGATCTATCAAAATGATAGCTGTGTTTACCTGTGGCCACGATGCCTGCCCTGGGAACTAAATCTCACAGCTATAGCTTGGCAAGTGTGAGATGATGGCTATGGAGGCTATTCACTGTAGCCTGACTAATGACAGCAGAAGGTAGGGGAGACCCTAAATGTCCTCCAATAGGGGAAATGGTGGGATATACCATATTCACCCAAACAGTGTGACACCACGAACCCGCTGTGTCGTTCGGACATGCAAAGCTCTCCTGGATACACCGTTAGACTGAAAAGGACGAGCTCAGAACGATGTGCAGAGTATGCTACTATTAATGTACGAATGGGAAAGGGCTTAAGAATCTGTATTTCCCATTTGTTTGTACAGTCTTAAAAATATTCCGAAATCCAACATAAAAAATTAACAGCAGTCAAGTTCAAGGAGAGGTCAGGTGGGTGATATGGGCAGGAAGGAAACCTTTCCCCATATCGTTTTTATAAACCATGTGGATATGTTGCCTACTCAAAATCTTAAATTAAAAAACAGAGAACTATTTAAACAATTTTTTTTTTTAAAACAATAACACTGTGCTGGTTGACAGACATGAAATCTGAGCTGAATTTCCTCGTCAAGGTCAGTGTGAACATAAGGCAGCTTGTCCTGTCCTCCCACCCCAAAGCTGCACACCACACAGGGCTCTGCAGGCCAGGCTGGAAAGTCCCTCAATGCGCCTCACACTTTTCTCCCAGAGCACCACGCTCGGCATAGGGAAAAAGACAATCAATCATGGACCTAAGGGCCTGAACTGTAACCCGGGATGCTTCACTGCATCGTCCCTTCTGGAAAGTAGCTGGATCTGCTGGGGTCACAGGCTGTTTGGTTTCATAGGGACACCCGCCCTGCATTCCCGATCCTGCCACTGAGAACCGTTTCCCACACAGCAGCTGGCTGAGCGTCTGTGCAAACCTCCCAGATGTTCAGGCCCGAGTCTCACCATCCTGCAGGGCGCGCTGCCCCAGGCGCGGAGCCTGACTCACCAGGGATGTGGCTGCCCATGTATTTGATGTGCATCTCATGCAGCCCGACCTCAGTGGGGGCGTATCTGACCGTGACCGTGCCGTCCTTGTTGTCCACAATCTCAGGTGTGGCCGTCTTCCCGGAAGGCATGTGGACCTCTCCTGTTGGGGCACAGGGAGACAGGGCGATGAGCCCCTGGGGACTTCCCCTAGAGACGCTGAGTGCAAAGGCACAGGCGGCCTTCAGATCCAAGAATACTCACTGCTGCCGAAAGCATCGAAGATCCACAGCAGGAAAACAGAGCCATGTTTGCCCTTTATTTTGCTCCCTTTTCCTTCCACAAAATACAGCAGGCAACTCAAGTAAAGAGTTTTCCACTTTAATACGGACAAGTGAGAAGCTCAAACTAGACTAGAAAAGACCACGAGGCCACTACCTTAGCACAGTGTCAGCTCAAAGAGAAGTGAGCATTGAAAGGAGGCTGGGAGAGAGGAAATCTTGTACAAGACTTCGGTGTCAATGTCACCTCTGAAAAGGTGCGAGAATAAGACAAGGCAGGATAAGAGGCGGGACAGGAATCTTGACAGTCAAGAGGTATCTAAACACAGCAGTGCTTAACCTGGAGAGAATCCCCGGCCTTCTCTAGGATGTAACACAAGTCAGAAATGAACCACCCCCTTCCAAGATGCACATATATACAGTGAACATTCTGCAATCTCGGGGGCTCATGGATGCCAGGTGCCGGGGACAGGTGGAACCACCTCCCGGGCACTGTTCTGGAAAGCTAGTGCAATCCAGGGAGAACAAGGCGGCTTTCACGACCGTGCTTACCGGTGATTTCTCCTTTCCTGACCGCAAATGGAATGACCAAGTCGAAAGGTTTGAACCCCAGGCCGTTCATGTCACTCACGGGGACATAGGCTTCTTCAGTCACCTGAAAACAGGAAGCAGTCATCACTGGCTGAGGCGGACAACAGCATGGGCCGATGAAGCAACAGAGGGCAGAGCCGCTGGGAATTCTGCAAGCTAGTGCAGCCGGGATCTGGGGATGTGGCTGCCACCCATGCAGGATGGCCTTTGTCCAACAGGCCCCAGGGCCAGAGCAGAGCCTGAAGGACTGGAGCAGTCATGCTGACCAACTGCTAACCATCACCAGGCACTCTGCTTGTGGAATTCCCAGCAGTGCTCGCGGGACAGTGGAAAAGGGAGGGACAGCAATGTCTGTGAGTCCCAAGAGGCTCCGCCTGCAAAGGTTTAGTTGCTTGTGGCCTGGAAAAGAAGGTGCGTTTTAAGTGGCAGAAAGTAGCAGCGGGCGGCTTTCCCCCCCGAACGGAAGCCAGCTGCGTAAGTGGCGGTGGTGAGAGTCAGCAGGAGGGCTGAGGACAGTCCGTGTTTCTCTGAACCGCAGAGACAAACGACACCGAGCGTGATCACAGACAGGATGGCCGGAGATTCGTGGAGCGCATACGATGACACGGGTGGGTCTCATTACAGAGGAAGCGGGGATCGCTGTGACGGACCAATCAGTGGGGGGCAGACCAATGACCAGGACACCCAGAGGGCTTAAGCAATTCCCAGAAGCAGGCTGTAGCTTTTCTGAAATGAAGGCTGAGTAAACACAGAAATGCCAAAAGGAAAAAAAAAAAAAAATAGTGTACCCAGGGCCTGAATCCGGGGGAACATGCATTTACCGGTGCCTCCTCCACAGCCTCGACTTCCCCATCCGTGGCCTGGTCGGTGGCAAACGGAGATTAGTTGGGAATCACATGGAAGGGACGCTGCTACTTTAGTAGGTCCTACAACCCGAGGGCTTTTTGCTCCCCGTCTGCTCCAGCTCGTACAACAGGGACCACTCACTCTAGCGGGAGCCTACAATCTTCCTCCCCTTGTGGAGAGCAGGTTGGCATCCTTCCTTCAAAAATGTCAAACCCACATGCCCTTTGATCCTGCGACCCCACTTCTAGGACGCGGGCCTACAGAAATGCTAGCCGGAGAGTCTAGAGCTAAGTGATAGGTGCAAGGATTTTACTCGGGCTATTTGTGGTCACGAGAACTTGGAGGTGCCTCAAATGTCCATCTCTCAGGAATTCTGTTAATTATGCAAACCTGAACACCTGAAAAAGCCACCAAGTCTGATGAATGAATGGGGAAGGGTACCTATGACACTCGGAGGGACAGAGACGAGTTGCAAAGCCTGGGTAGGAAGCGATCCCGTGCATAAAGCTGATGGGTTTGTTGTGCCGACAGGGAAAAAGGGACACCAGTCACTTCTGCGCATGGAACTGGGAAAGTGGTCTCCTGGTATTTGATACGCGTCTATGGTATTAATGCTTTAAAAGTCTTTATAAATCCATTAAAAAAAAAAAACAACCCACAGACTTCATGTTCCTGATTCGATCGACCTGATAAGGGAGGGATCCCCCTCTTCTACCATAATGAACAAGAATTGAAGGCGCTCTCCACTTGGAGGAAGGCCAACATGCCTGCTTTACTCCTTTTTGTGTAGTTTAGCATCTCAGAAAGGGGGCATCACTTAGAAAGGCAGTTTTGTGGGCTTTGCCATTTGGAATAGCCCTATCCCTGCCTCCTAGGGCTCTCTCACAGTGGTGCTGTGCAGGGACAGACCGGCGGAAGATCTTTCGATGGCCACTCCGTGGCCTTTGATCCAAGCCTTGTCAACGGGGATGAGCAGATAGGCTCCTAGACGGTGGCTGCACGATACATTTAGCTGACCCAGCCTGCTGGGGCTCCTTGAGACATGAGCTCTGAAGGCAGTACTGGGTGTTCATGTCCCTTTGGCCACAAGTCTGTAGAGGGAGGCAGGGAATCCACATGCAGAAAAAGTCTGTTTAGGTAAAGCTGGAGATAGCTTGGAATGAGAGAGTAAAGACCCAAACCAGGTCCTATGGGTAACCCCCCTCCTTTTCGGCCTTCAGTAGTGGTTAGGGGGCAGTGTGTCTGCACAATGTATCCTTGTAACCCAGGGCTCAGGGGACATCATTCCCAATGAGTCTGTGGGCCCCCACTTCAGGTCCCTGACTCGGCAGCTAACATGGCCCTTGGTATTTCCATGCTGACTTTTCTCACTCGGATGCTCTGAACCCATCCTTAGCTCATTGCACTAGCAAGACCGTGACCTCTGCCCAGGGGCTGCTCTTCCATGCTGCCCTATTCTCATCAACCCCATAAAACCTGCTATAGACGAAAACAGATTCTTAAAACTACAACTGGGACCCTTCTCGGTAAAGTAAGAACGACAGAAACTCTCTAGCTGCATTTCTTTCTGCCCTGAAGGAGAAAAACACTCCCAAATGAACAGTGTCAAAGTTGACATCCTTGAGACAAAAAGGAGACTCCAGATCTCTGGCAGAATGTTTATAGATAAACAAACATCTACGGAAAGGGAAGAAAGCTACAACAGATCACGACTGTTTGGAGGGAGGCACGGACTTCTGTTTGGAACAGAGACCCCCCTCTCTGTTGCTGCATAAGGTGAGAGAAGTCATTAGAAGGGGCTTTGCAGGCTGTGCGTAGGGCTAGGTCACTGAGGCCTAAGGACTTTATGGTCAAGCCCGGCCGCCGCCCATGGCATCAAAGGACACCGGGGTAAGGGGCACTCAGTGGCTGTCCAGAGCAGGCACGCCGGCCTCAGTGACCTTGAGTCTGAGCCTTGTTCTTACACCTCTCCTGCAGAAGGGCCAACAATGCTTGGTTTTAAGGGTCAAATGAGATTTCTAATCATTTCCTGATTGAAGAACCTTCATAACGGAGGAGGGTCCGAGAGTCACTTGTTGAAAACTAAGGAGCCGTGCCATTCTGGCCCACGGTGGAGTCCCTTTCTTCCACGTGTTCCTACTCAAAACACATGACATTTCCTAGGACTGTGCAAAATCTGAATCTTTCCAAAACAAAACTAGAGGCACTTTGTGTCCTGGGATACGAGTCAAGTCTCCAGACAGAACGGCATCAGGAGCCTCTCTCCTCCAGGCCGTGGAGACGAGGGAGGAAGAAGGAGGAAGAGCTAGCAGAATAAAACATTGTGATGTCTAACTTACACACACTTTTTTGTCTGAGTGTATCTTTCTGAACTGGGTTTTAGCCAGGACATTGCCTAAGACCCTTAGCCTGATGGATACTTCGGGGGCCAGTAAGACTCCTTAAAAACCTCTAACAGCCAAGAGCCTCTGGATTTCTAGAGATTATTCTAGGACTCTACAAGGTCATGACTGCTTGAGAAAAAATTTTTAAAGAAAAAAAAAAAGTGGAAGGGGATGTCCTAGCCAGGATTTAACAGATGGCAGCCGTTACGGTTTCTGTCATAGCAGAGCGCTCGAGGGAAGGCATTTTCCTTACCATAACGGTGAAGGGGCTGTTGGGGATATCGACGCCACCAAAGCGCACGTAGATGACATAGGTGCCTGGCTTGGCAGCCGTGTAGAAGATGTCGTAAGTGCCGTCCTCATTCTCGATGACGTCGGCCTCAGCCTCGGTGCCGTCGGGGGTCAGAACCGTGCAGGTCACCTTCCCTTTCCCAGCGGTCTTGGCATCCACCACAAAGCCCACTTCCTCGCCGGTTTTCACAGTGGAGGCAATTCCAGGACCTGGAGAAGAGTTCAGGAGAAGAGAGTGGAAACTCCAGCCATGGCCAACTGCCCTGGAAGCCGCAGAACGAAGCACGGGTTGGTGCGGGCTGCATCTGTCGATGCCAGACCTGCGACGGCCGCCACACGCAGAGCTGTCCCGGACATCAGCGGGGGAAGGTGCTGCCCCCAGCAGCGCTCCAGCCATTGCTCAGGAAACAAGCTCTGAATGTCAAGCCCATGACGGACCCGGCTTGCCGGGATTCAAGGGTCTGAGGATCATGGTCAACGTCCCTAAGCAAACATACAGCGGGCATTTCTCTGAGGGCCAGGTACACACAAGAGTGAACCAAACACAGTCTCCGCTGTTGAGATGTTCATAATCTAACAGGCAGATGTTTGCAGGCCAGGCACCAAGAATGACAGCTCGATGTGCTGTGGAAACACTCAGTTACAGAAAAAATCATCAGCCGTGCTTCAGAGATGTGTCTCGTAGCACATCTCTATAAAGAAAGTTCTAGAAACTTACATCTCAGCGTTGCCACATTGACAGAGGGCTTTTTGAGAAAAGGGGAATGGCTGAATTCTGAAGGACAGGTACTTTTGGCTAGGGGAGACGTATCACCTCTGTTTCCGAACCATGACCAGTCTCTCTCTGACTGGGGGCACCCTTTACACAGAAGCCACACACCAGGGAGTGCAGACAAGTGAACCAAAAGCACGTTGGCAAAAAAAAAAAAAGCAAAGTATGTAGAAGCAACAGGAGTGCTAAGAACATGTTGTTCAGAGCGGGAGTCGTAGAAGGGAGCCTGGGGCCAGCCTGTGGAAGGCCTTGAACGACAGACAGAGAACTGCGGCCTCCAGGAGCCCCCAGGCTGAGAGTATCCTGCTCAGGATTCTGCTCCAGCAAGGGAGGGAACAGAGCATGGAGTAAGTCCCCGCCCAGGATTATTGCGCCGGCAGGTTCCTGGCAGACAGCACAGGCCGAGGAGCTGGTGGATTGGATTGGCCAGTGGTTCACAATTTCTCAATGTCTGAGCCCCAAATCGCCAAGCTGAGCAGTTTACAACTCGCTCTACAAGCCAAAAGTCTTTCCTCCATTCAGAACAAGATATGAAAGAAATAGAACACATCCAGGGTGGACCTATGTTTAATTTAAAGAGAAGCAAATCTGTTTCATTTCGGAGATGGGGATTCATGTTTTGGAATCTACGGGAATAGCACCAGAGTAACAAGAGCTGTTCTTAGAAACGGAAGGGCCCGTGACTGTCTTAGTCGTGTCTCGGAAACTGAAGGCAGCGTGATGTTCAACTACGTCTGGAGATATTCTGAGAGATGTAGGCATAGTCTCGAGTGCTAAGGAAAAACCTAGATCCTCGAATGTGTTTCTCTAATGCTGACCTGAAATGCTCTCGAATAAATCTTGACTAATTAAACCATCTACTCATGAAAGGAAAAGCTTACGTTTGCAGCTTTCCATGGGAGCTACCAA